>NC_057400.1:58910502-59129396 GCF_019320065.1 Cervus canadensis
TCATCTATCGTCCCCTTCTCCTCCTGCCTTCAATCCCTCCCAGCATCAGGGTCTTTTCCAATGAGTCAACTCTTCACATGAGATGCCCAAAGTATTGGAGTTTCAGCTTCAGCATCAGTCCTTCCAATGAACACCCAGGACTGATCTCCTTTAGGATGGACTGGTTGGATCTCCTTGCAGTCCAAGGGATTCTCAAGAGTCTTCTCCAACACCACAGTTCAAAAGCATCAATTTTTCGGTGCTCAGCTTTCTTCACAGTCCAACTCTCACATCCATACATGACCACTGGAACATAAAGTGGACATATAAGAAATAATGAATGCATATCCCACTTAAAAGATTTAAACACTAAAATTTCTGTGATAGTCATTGACCCTTGCTTAGGTGGGATTTAGAAAACACAAGTCACTTTGGAGCATTTATTCTTTGTTTTCAGAGTCTTTGGATCAGCCCCTCTTATTTTACAAATGCCAGTTTAGACACACTACTCCTGGGAAAGAATATAAAGCATCTATTTTTCGCTTTGATGAAGGCTGCTGGTCCTAATAACCCCCTTGAAATTGAGAACATCACAGGGAGAAAGAAAAGTTTCCTAGCAATAGAGAAAGCTACTAGAAACAAAAGGATTTCAACCTAGTTTATGCTCTGTGCTCAGGATTAGAGTTTCTGACTGGGGTCATTGGGAGAAAACACTATGAATGACTGCAAAGAATCTTGCCACGCTTATAACAGAGAATCTTAAGAGAAGGACTGCCTCATCATTAGGTGCTAAACAAGTGTTCTGCACACAAATGTGATTGACAAAGCTATAACCTGGGTATAAATCAGATATCATGATGGAATGGAAAAGAGTAATCCTTACTGGGTGCAAAGGAGCAGATTACAATAGCAGCACACAGTGCTGAAAACAGAGGCAAAGGCACTCATATATCAGGGACTTACAAGGCGCTGATCAGAATGCTCCACTGCTCACCATGCTTGAAAACAGCTCCAGCATTTTACTAAGTGAACCCCAGGAATCTTGGACAAGCGACCCAATGATATCCTAGAGGGAGATTCTGGTCTTCTGCCTTCCATGGCTAAGATACAGGAGTTCATTTCAGTCGCTCAGTCATGTCCGACTCTTTGTGACCCATGGACTGCAGCATACCAGGCTTCCCTGTCCATCACCAACTCCTAGAGCTTGCTCAAACTCATATCCATCGAGTTGGTGATGCCATCCAGCCATCTTAACCTCTGTCTTCCCCTTCTCCTCCTGCCTTCAATCTTTCCCAGCATCAGGATATTTTCCAAGGAGTCAGTTCTTCCTATCAGGTGGCCAAAGTATTGGAGTTTCAGCTTCAGCATCAGTCCAATGAATGAATATTCAGGACTGATCTCCTTTAGGGTGGACTGGTTGGATCTCCTTGCAGTCCAAGGGATTCTCAAGAGTCTTCTCCAGCAACACAGTTCAAAGGCATCAATTTTTCAGTGTTCAGCTTTCTTTATGGTCCAACTCTCATATTCATACATGACCACTGGAAAAACCATAGCTTTGTCTAGACAGACCTTTGTTGGCAGAGTAATGTCTCTGCTTTTCAATATGCTATCTAGGTTTGTCATAGCTTTCTTCCAATGAGCAAACTCCTTTTAATTTCATGGCTGCAGCTGCCATCTGCAGTGATTTTGGAGTCCAAGAAAATAAAGTCTGTCACGATTTCCATCATTTCCTCATCTATTTGCCATGAATTGATGGAACCAGATGCCATGATCTAGTTTTTTGAATGTTGAATTTTAAGCCAGCTTTTTCACTTTCCTCTTTCACTTTCATCAAGAGGCTCTTTAGTTCTTCTTTGCCTCCTGCCATAATGGTGGTGTCATCTGCATATCTGAGGTTATTGATATTTCTCCTGGAAATCTTGATTCCAGCTTGTGCTTCATCCAGCCCAGCATTTCTCATGATGTGCTCTGCATAGAAGTGAAATAAGCAGAGTGACAATACACAGCCTTGACGAACTCCTTTCCCAATTTGGAACCAGTCCGTTGTTCCATATCTGGTTCTAACTGTTGTTTCTTGACCTTCATACAGATTTCTCAGGAGGCAGATGAGGTGGTCTGTTATTCCCATCTCTTTCAGAATTTTCCACAGTTTGTTGTGACCCACACAGTCAAGGGCTTTGATGTAGTCAATAAAGTAGTAGATGTATTTCCGGAATTCTCTTGCTTTTTCGATGATCCTGTAGATGTTGGCAATTTGATCTTTGGGCCTCTGCCTTTTCTAAATCCACCTTGAACATCTGGAAGTTCTTGGTTCATGTACTGTGGAAGCCTAACTTGGAGAATTTTGAGCATTACTTTGCTAGCATGTGAGATGAGTTCAATTGTATGGTAGTTTGATCATTCATTGGCATTGCCTTTCTTTGGTATTGGAATGAAAACTGACCTTTTCCAGTTCTGGAGCCACTGCTGAAGATAGAGGAGAGGTCAAGTAATTAACTAAGAAAAATAGGAAAGATATAGTATTTGTAGTCCTGTTTGGAAAAGTGGATCTTTCTGGTTATATCTGGTTTATTAAGAAATCAAAGACTTTTATGTACACTGTTCAGGTAGAGAATTAAAATTAAAATTAAAATTCTTATCTAGAGTTTGTAGTTATATGGTTCCCTTTTGAAATAAAACCACACATATTCAAAATAGTAGACATTTACCTTTAGAATATTTTAGCTATCTTTAATAAATAAAACCTGGTAATGAAGATACGATTTCACATTTGCATTACATATCATTTTACTTACTTCTCATTTCAGCTTCACTGCACCACTGTGACTTAGGCCACATTCCAAAATTGCAGTTTTGGAATTCAAGACCAGAGGATAGATCAAGTCTTTTGGATCAAATCACTATGCATACTATAGCAGAGAACCTCAAATAAACAACCAAGTACATTAAAGAATATTAAGATCAAAAGTATAAAGGTAGTCGACATTTCTCTTTGCCCACTCAGTGTCCATTTCAGCTACCTACATCTTTGTGTTTGGGGAACAGAAAAGAGAAAGAGAAAGATGGCACTGCTATTTGCCAAAAGAGGAACCAGAAAGGATATCTCCTGATTCTCCTTCCCCACCTTCCCTAGAGTGTGGTCAAAGGGCTCTTGCATAAGAGTAACATGGGGTCTTGTTACCAACAGAGAGCCCCAGGTTCACCGCCAGAACCTAAGCCTGAGATCTCTCAGGTGACCTGTGGCGATCTTCATTTTTAATGCCTTCTCTTGTGCTTAGTCTGTATATTAATGTGTATTGGGACCACTGCCTGCTCCATGCAAGAGGTGCCTTCTTTATATAAGTCCTGATGTTAAAGCTATTTGAGGAATTCCCTGATGGTCCAGGGGTTAAGACTCCACACTTTCACTGCAGGGGGCACAGGTTTGATCCCTGGTTGGGAAACTAAGATACTACATGCTGCACAGGCCAAAAAAAAAAAAGCCATTTGATTAACAACATTTTCAATATCACGTAATTTGCTTAGAAAGCTTTAATGACTGGGTCTCTATTTAAAGTCATTAAGGATTCCAGAAAATTACTCTTTGCATTTTTTTTAACCTCCTATAGCTAATTTACCAGAAATGAATTAGCTTATGAATTGGCTTTTGCTCATGGACTGTAGCCTGCCAGGCTCCTCCATCCATGTGGATTTTCCAGGCAAGAATACTAGAGTGACTTGCTGTGCCCTCCACCAGGGGATCTTCCCAACCCAGGGATGGAACCCAGGTCTCCCTCATTGCAGGCAGACCCTGGTATCTCTAATCTTTTCCCAAGAGATCTCCAGTCTTTCCCATTCTATTGTTTCCCTCTATTTCTTTGTGTTGATCGCTGAGGAAGGCTTTCTTATCTCTCCTTGCTATTCTTCGGAACTCTACATTCAGATGGTTGTATCTTTCCTCCTTTGCCTTTCCCTTCTCTTCTTTTCACAGCTATTTGTAAGGCCTCCTCAGACAACCATTTTGCTTTTTTGCATTTCTTTTCCTTGGGGATAGTCTTGATCACTACCTCCTGTACAATGTCATGAACCTCCATCCCATAGTTCTTCAGGCATTCTGTCTATCAGATCTAATCCCTTGAACCTATTTGTCATTTCCACTGTATAATCATAAGGGTGATGTCCGTGTGTCAAGTCATCTCTTGTGTTGTTGGAAGAGGGTGTTTGCACATCCAAAAGTGGACATTGTTTTCGCTTTGTTTCCATCTCTTCATTCTTTCTGGAGTTATTTCCTCAGAATGCCAAGTTAATGCATGGCATTAGGTCTAAACTATTTTGCTTCAATTATAAGAACTATCCTAAGATATGCCAGGATAAGATTCCCTTCTTTGTTCTGCTTTCTCAGAATTCTATGGGACGTGAACCCTTCTTATAGATAACAAATTCAGTTTGTCTGGTTCTATGCAACATGCTATTAAGAATTTTATTTTAATTTCATTATAATTACAGACTAACAAAGGGAATATTTGGTGTATGTCTAGTTTTGAATATTTTCAGCCATAACCAGAGCAAATTTTTACATTATTATTTTCTTCAATAACAGCTTATGTCTCTTTCATATAATTATTATACGTCTTTTCTGTGTACTTGTAATTTTTGAGTGGTATCAGTTTCCTCTAAGATTTCATTGTTGGTTATGGCTGATGTACAAATTTATTTTCATGTGCTGAATTTTCTTTTATATTTGGGGATCCTTTTATACTCTCTTTTTAGTTCTAACATTTGTCTGCATATTTTCTTGGACTTGATGTATATTCCATCACCTACAAATGAAAATCACTTTGCTTCCTCCCTCCCTGTCATTATTCTATTTTTAAAAAATTTTTCTACTTTTAATGCATCAGTCAGATTCTTCAGTAAAACAGTGAAAAATAGACTGATAGCATATATTCTTCTCTAACTTCAATCAAAATGTTTCTAAATGTTTGTCACTAAATGTAGGAGACGTTGGTAGTAGTCCTTTATCAAGTTAAAATAGTTTTCTTCTATCCTTAGCTTGCAAAGAGTTTATATTTAACATATAGTACCTTTTACCAATTTCTTCTTTGAAAACTATTGAGATGTTCTCTTTAACCCTTTAGTCTGCTAATATGATATTTTGCTCTATTATTTTTTCTAATGTTAAACTGTCTTCCTACTTCTAATATAAACTTTTTACCATCATGCCTTATTTTTTATTTTTTTTTTACAATCATGCCTTATTTTTTAACACTGGTAAATTTTATATGGTAATGATTTACTTTCCTTTTCATAGACAGATTAACATTAGAAAAAATAACAGAGCAGTAATCACAGTAATCCAAGTCTATGTCCCAACCACTAATGCCAAAGAAGCTGAAGTTGAATGGTTCTATGAAACCCTACAAGACCTTCTAGAACTAACACCAAAAAAGAGATATCCTTTTCATCATAAGGGACTGGAATGCAAAAGTAGGAAGTCAGGAGATACCTGGAGTAACAGGCAAGTTTGGCCTTAGAGTACAAAATGATGCAGGGTAAAGGTTAACAGAGTTTTGCCAAAAGAACACATTTGTCATAGCAAACACCCTCTTCCAACCACACAAAAGATGACTCTACACATGAACATCACAAGATGGTCAATACCAAAATCAGGTTGATTATATTCTTTGCAGCTGAAGATGGAGAAGCTCTAAACAGTCAGTAGAAAGAAGACCAGGAGCTGACTGTGGCTCAGATCATGAACTCCTTATGGCAAAATTCAAACTTAAATTGAAGAAAGTAGGGAAAACCACTAGGCCATTCATGTATAACCTAACTCAAACCACTTACAACTGTACAGTGGAAGTGACAAATAGATTCAAGAGATTAGATTTGATAGAGAGTGCCCAAGGAAGTATGGGCAGAGGCTCATGACATTGTACAGGAGGCAGTGATCAAGACCATCCCCAAGAAAAAGAAATGCAATAAGGCATAATGGTTGTCTGAGGAGGCCTTACAAATAGCTGAGAAAAGAAGTGAAAGGCAAAGGAGAAAAGGAAAGATATACCCATTTGAATGCAGAATTCCAAAGAATAGCAAGGAGAGATAAGAAAGCCTTCCTCAGTGATTAATGCAAAGAGATAGAGGAAAACAATAGAATAGGAAAGACTACAGATCTCTTCAAGAAAATTAGAGATATCAAGGGAAAATTTCATGCAAAGATGGGTACAATAAAGGACAGAAATAGTATGGACATAACAGAAGCAGAAGATATTAAGAAGGCAGGGAAAGAATACACAGAAGAACTATACAAAAAGGATCTCAATGACCCAGATAAACATGATGGTGTAATCACTCATCTAGAGCCAGACATCCTAGAGTCCAAAGTCATGTGGGTCTTAGGAAGCAGCACTATGAATAAAGCTAGCAGAGGTGATGGAATTCCATTTAAGCCATTTCAAATCCTAAAAGATGATGCTGTGAAAGTGCTACATTCAGTAGGCCAGCAAATTTGGAAAACTCAGCAGTGGCTGGAAAAGATCAGTTTTCATTCCAATCCCAAAGAAAGGCAATACCAAAGAATGTTGAAGCTATCATACATCCGCAGTCATCTAACATGTTAGCAAAGTAATGCTCAAAATTCTCCAAGCCAGGCTTCAACAGTATGTGAACTATGAACTTCCAGATGTTCGAGCTGGATTTAGGAAAGGCAAAGGAACTAAGATCAAATTGCCAACATCCGTTGGATCATGGAAAAAGCAAGAGAGTTCCAGAAAAACATATACCTCTGCCATATTGACTATGCCAAAGCCTTTGACTGTGTGGATCACAAGAAACTGTAGAAAATTCTTAAAGAGATGGGAATACCAGACACCTTACCTGCCTCCTGAGAAATATGTATGAATGTCAGGAAGCAACAGTTAGAACTGGACATAGAACAACAGACTGGTTCCAAATTGGAAAAGGAGTACGTCAACATTGTGTATTATCACCCTGCGTATTTAGCTTCTATGCAGAGTACATCATGAGAAATGCAAGGCTGGATGAAGCACAAGCTGGAATCAAGATTGCCGGGAGAAATATCAATAACCTCAGATATGCAGATGACACCACCCTTTTGGCAGAAAGTGAAGACCTTCTTGATGAAAGTGAAAGAGAAGAGTGAAAACGCTTGCTTAAAATTCAACATTCAGTACACGAAGATCATGGCATCTGGTCCCATCATTTAATGACAAATAGGTGGGGAAACGATGGAAACCATGATAGACTTTATTTTGGGGGGCTCCAAAATCATTGTAGATGGTGACTGCAGCCATGAAATTAAAAGAAGTTTGCTCCTTGGAAGAAAAGCCACAACCAACCTAGGCAGCATATTAAAAAGCAGAGACATTACTTTGTCAACAAAGGTCCATCTAGTCAAAGCTATGGTTTTTCCAGTAGTCATGAATGGATGTGAGAATTGAACTGTAAAGAAAGCTGAGATGTGGAAAATTGATGTTTTTGAAATGTGGTGTTGGAGAAGACTCTTGAGAGTCACTTGGACTGCAAGGAGATCCAACCAGTCCTTCCTAAAGGAAATCAGTCATTGGAAGGACTGATACTGAAGCTGAAACTCCAATACTTTGGCTGCCTGATGCGAAGAACTGACTCCTTAGAAAAGACCCTGGTGCAGGGAAAGATTGAAGGCAGGAGAAGGGGATGACAGACGAAGAGATGTTTGGATGACATCAATGACAGTGCACATGCATTTGAGCAAGCCCCGGGAGTTGGTGATAGACAGGAGAGCCTGGCATGCTATGTGGTCACAAAGAGTCGGACAGGACTGAGCTACTGAACTAACTAATGATTTGTTTATGATTTTTACATCAATATCCATATTGCATAGCCTTTCTTATTGGTCTTCCAACTCTTCTGTGTCTTCCTTATAGTCTGTTTGCCACACACCTGCTTTTGATCCTTCTAAACCAGCCCATGTGACTGAAACCAAACTCCTTAACAGAGCTCACAAAACACCTTGTAAGCCCTTCCCACAACCTCTCAGGCCGAATCTCCTGTCCTCTTTTCATTGCTCACCTCTCTGCTTGCTATTCCTTGAATCAATCTCATATACCCTTGCCTCTGAGCATTTGCCTTCACTGTTCTCTCTGCCTGGAGTGCCCTCCCCCACACTTCTGCTTGATCACTCTCTAATTTTCTTAGGGCTGCTCAAATGTCACCTCATGAATGAAACCATCACTAATAATACTATATAGAATAACAGCTCCTTTGCTATTCATTTCCTCCACTTAATTTTTTTTCATAACACCTGCCATTACATGACTAGTTTATATTTATCCTTGTGTATTTATTTGTGGTTGATTTTCCGACAACTAAAATGTGAGTTTCATGAGAACAAGGATTGTGTTTATTTTGTTTTTCCTTTTTTGTATCCCCATATGTAAACATGCCTGGACCATGGTAGGTGCTCAAGAAAATTGGAGATACGGTTTTATTTGGTACCTACCTGTGGTACCTGCATGAAGAAGTAGTATTCATTCATTCAGTAAATAATTGCTCACTTCCAATGTGATGAGGCTTGTGCCAGACAATAGAGTGTCCAAGCTCAAGCTTCCGGTTTCTGCGAGTGACTGAGCCCGCTCTCACCAGGAGATGTAGAGCTGCTCAGTTACGAGCCTCCGTCAAGGCAAACGGTGCTTTTGAGCATTATTTTCAGGCAAGGCAGTCATTTCATAATCCTGGCTTTGTCCTAGCATTTCAGCTCTAACTCTCTGGTTCTAGAGACTTCAAGCAGGACTCCGTTTCCACTCAAGCATAAGACCAATAATTCACCCTCATTTCCCCCCTTGCCCAATCCTTCCACCACAGCCTATGCTTTGTTTTATTTTTTTTTCACCTAGCATTACGCTTCAGTTCCTGCTCACTCAGACTTGAGATTCTTTATCTCTGGCACACGGGGATTTTATTAACAGTAGGCTATTTATTCAAAACATTTGTTAGCTTTTAACTAGTAAGTCCACGTATTGGTGACAAGAGACACAGCCTTTTGCATTGGCTAAAATTTTGTTGTGGAACTGAAATTTTCTTAAATGTCTGAGAAACTGCTTACAGCTCTGGATATTATGAGTGGTGAATAATCGTGTAAATTCATTTCTGTGGCAAAGTGCCCTGAGTACTCTGGTCGAAAATGAAAACGCTAGTTCTTTCTATATTGATTTTTCACTTCATCGTTCCTAAAAATATGATTTTAAATGCCCTATTCTAAATCTTCTATAACTATTCCATGATTTTTTTTTTGAATCATTGATATTTCATAGCCCTATGAGTATAAATTATCATTTCAGAGACCCCATGTCATATTCATTATATCACACTGGAGTCTTAGGCTTGGGTTATTTTACTGCATCTCAAGGTGCCAGTAAAATATTCTCAAGAAAGTTCTCACCAAAGATACCTTAGTATGCTGCTGCTGCTAAGTCGCTTCAGTTGTGTCCGACTCTGTGAGACCCCATAGAAGGCAGCCCACTAGGCTCCTCTGTCCCCAGAATTCTCTAGGCAAGATTACTGAAGTGGGTTGCCATTTCCTTCTCCATTACCTTAGTATAGAATCTTTTAATATGGGCAAAGCT
This sequence comes from Cervus canadensis, assembly GCF_019320065.1. Lineage (NCBI taxonomy): Eukaryota > Metazoa > Chordata > Mammalia > Artiodactyla > Cervidae > Cervus > Cervus canadensis. The sequence continues at coordinate 58,920,084 of NC_057400.1, forward strand.
AAAAATAGGGAAGCTGGAGATGCACAGCAGAGCCCCAAATCAGAGAAAGAATGTATTTATAATGGAGTGGCTTTTATAAAACATAATAAAAATTGACCAGAGGGATTGTCTCCCTGTTTCTGCCAGGCCAATTCCACAGTGCCACTGTAAGAAATCCTTTCCTGAAGAGCCTACATCTCCCCATTTCATTAAACAGTTGGCTGAATGTACTCAACATTTTTGGATTAATTTAGCCATCTTTCTTTGAAAGGGAATTCTCTTCCAAAGTTTCTTCTTCTTATTATTTCTTTTCATTTTTTAGTTTTTTTTTTTTTTAGATTTTTTATTGGCCTTATATCAAGAATAATACCTATGAGGGGAAATGTCCAGGCATTTTTTCCAAACAGCACACTACTTTGTACACAATGCTAAAACTAGCATGTTTAGATTTAACAATCACTCACATGGCTTATGTCTACCTAATGCTAAAGTAATAAGTTAAACAAACAAGTTCCCCCCAAGACTAATTTGTGTTAATTTAAAAAATACTTGAAATTATCTTTGTCATTTGGTATAGGCAAAAAGCTGCCTAAGTGACTCAGCTTACTAGAAGGTCTAAAGATGGTCTATACTATTCCTTACCATTTGTATGGAGGATATGTTAGAGTATTCCCTTAGTTTTAGAAGTAAAATCATGATTTGAAATACTAATGATTAATCATAATAGATAGTAGCAATCCAGAACAAAAAGAAATGCATTTGGGCATTCTCTGTTCAAGTTTAGTAAGAGACAGGATCAAGTACTAGTTCAAAACTCAAACTCCAATGCCAGGCTCTCTTGGGTTCAGTCCACTTACTAGCTGTGTGACCTTGAGAGACTTACTTCATCAGTGAAAAATTTCCTTTTGATTATAATGGTGTAAGATTGTTATAGGACAAAATAATTATAGCTATATATAAAATGCTTAAAACAGGGCCTGGCATATATAAGTACAGTATAACTGTGAGCTCACTCACTCTTTCTCTCTTATCCACAAATTATGGTCATAAAAATTATGTTTCTCACAACAGTGCTACATATATACATAAACATAGCCATGAGATCACATTTATTTTATCTTTATTCACAGTTCCTTAGGAAGTGGGTATCCTTAGGAAGTGAATATCTTTAGGTTTAAGTTATATTAATCTAATAAAAGCCGACTCATTGGAAAAGTCCCTGATGCTGGGAAAGATTGATGGCAGAAGAAGAGGACATCAGAGGATAAGATGGCTGGATGGCATCACCAATGCAGTGGTCGTAAACTTGGACAAAATCCTGGGAGATGGTGAGGGACAGGGAGGCCTGGCGTGCTGCATTCTATGGGGTCACAAAGAGTCAGACATGACTGGATGACTGAACAGCAGTTAAGACCAGATTGGATTCAGGCTTGTCTAATAGTGCTCTTTCTAGATTAGAGTATCAATAATCCAAACTTAAAGTGGTTACAAGAGTCGATTATTGCTGCTATATATATGTATACAAATACATATATTTAGTGGTACATATACAGGGCTTCCCTGGTGGCTCAGATGGTAAAGAATCTGCCTGCAATGCAGGAGACTTAGGTTCAACACTTGGGTCAGGAAAATTCCCTGGAGAATGGAATGGCTACCTACTCCAGTATTCTTGCCTGGAAAACTCCATGGACAAAGGAGCCTGGCGGGATACAGTCCATGGGGTCACAAAGAGTCGGACATGACCAAGCAACTAACACACATGTACATATTAGTCATAGAAAAGAATGAAATTTTGCCATTTGTACCAATATTGATGGATCTGAAGGGTATTATGCTTAGTGACAAAAGTTAGACAAATATAAATACTGTATGTTATCACTAATATGTAGAATCTAAAAAATGAACAAATAGCTACAACAAAAAATAAACAAATTTACAGATATAGTGAACAAATTCATGGTTACCAGTGGGGATAGGGAAGTGGGAAGAGGTCAACTAAGGGCAGGAGATTAAGAGATACAAACTACTATGTATAGAATAGATAAGCAACAAGGATATATTATATAGTATGAGGAAAATAGAGCCATTATTTTATAATAACTTTAAATGAAATATGATCCATAAAATATTGAATGATAAAGCAGAAGGAGAAGGGCACGACAGAGGATGAGATGGTTGAATGGCATCACCGACTCAATGGACATGAGTTTGAGCAAGCTCCAGGAGCTAGTGATGGACAGGGAAGCCTGGCATGCTGCAGTTCAAGGGGTCACAAAGAGTCAGACACAACTGAGTGACTGAACTAAATTGAACTGATGCTATACACCTGAAACTAATATAATATTGCAAATCAACTATACTTGAATAAAATTTTTAAAAATTTATCCAACATAAAATATGCTGAATATTTCATTTCTGTCTTTTTCAAGACAGCATAGAAATATGAGTTTTCTAACTCAAAGTAGTTTTAGAAATAAAACATAGTCAGCATACACCCTTAATCCATTTAAGCTTATTACTTATAATCAAGTATGTATTACATAGAGCAGATAGAAAGGTTTAATTTACATTTCTGCATAAATCCTCAAAATAGGTTCTCTGGAATTTGTTTTATATCATTGAAAATTTTCTTACACATGAAAATATTTTTATACAATCCAAACTCTGAAAGTAAATATTTTTTCCTGTATATTGAGGAAAGTTTTTTCCCCCTCCTTCTCACAAGATATCTTTCATTTGTCCCTGTAAATACCTTCTCCACTCTTCACCCTGCTCTCTGCTCTGGGAGAACATTTGTGCATGATAATGGCTCCCTTGCCCACTGGCTTCCTAATGGGTTTGGCTAATGAAGAACACTGGCATGAGATCAGAAGGAAAAAGGAGAATGAAGTCATGGTATTTATGCCACAGGCTGACTGATCCTTCAACCAAGTCACAGCTGCTGTCAGGCAGACCTCACCACCAGCCTCTGTGTCTCTGGTTTTCAAGTACCATTCTCTGCTCCATGTCCCTTCTTGCATGGGTGATAATCTGGGCTCCCCACGCTGTCCCCTCCCTTTGTCCCCTCTTGCCTGGGATTTTGACAGCTGTTACTAACATTGTTTTCTGAAGTATCTCTTGCAGTTTTCCCACACTCTGCCCACAATAAATACTCCCTTTATGAAACTATTGTCAAAATACAACATGAGTATGCCATTTCATCACACTCAAGGAGACACTCAACTAAATTTTCCTGCCAGCACCAAGTCTGATAACCTTACCTAAAAGTCCTAGGAGAAAACCCAAAATAGATGCTTAATTTTGTTCTAGAAAACAGAGCTTACTCTGCATATTTGAGTTCTGCTTATTTTTAGTGCCTCTTAATATTTCCACCTTTCTTCCCCTTAGTTGTCCCAAGACATTCAATTCTGGGCCCTTATATTGCCTCACCCCCCTTACTAAATCAATCATCCAGCAGTGCTTCACATCTGGAGCTTGTCTTCTACCTCCACAGCATCTACATTTACCTATCTGCTTATAGGTAAAAGCTACTGAACTGTGATGACATGATATTTGGTTGGTTAGCATATTTTCAGGTTAATGGATCTTTTCTGGAAGGAACATCTTAATTCAAGAAATTGTAGGCAGAGAACAAGATGGTGGAGGAGGAAATGGACATAGAATTCTTCTCTCTCCATGGATACATCAGGAATACACCTTCAGATACAGAAGTGCATGCAGAACACCAGCTGAGAGTGAACAGGAGTACCTGACCAGAGGAAAAGAATACATAGAACCACCCAAAACTTGGTAGGATGAAGGAACTAGGGAGAAAAACAGGAGTGTTAGTAGGATTGGACCTACCCTCAGTGGGTGGGGGAACTGAAGCAGGAGTCCGATCCCCACATGGGGGCAATTGTCTGAGTCAGAGGAGAAACGTTTAAGGCTGAGAGTGAAACAGCTGATCTGTGGCAGCCTAAATGGAATGAGCATCAGACAGTCCTTGCTGCAGCCACACATACCCTGGACAGGGACAAGGTCTCCTGGAACGCACAGTAGCTGGGAGCTGGAGTTTAGGGATGTGGAGCAATCCCAGGGTGAGGGCTGCTGTTGACTGCAGAGAGAGAGATCGAGGGGATGTGAGGGAGGAGATTGTGGTGGGGAATGCCTGTGGAGGAAAGCCAGGCAGTCATGGAAGCAAGGCGATACTGCTGAGTCACGCGTAGCGGGTGGAGCCATATCCACAGCCTCTCTTGCCCCACACGCCAGCATTGGCAGCTGAACAATAGAGAGGCTGGCCCATCAAACGCCAGACACATTGCACTACAGAGCAGGGCGACCCAGGGTGCCCCTTTAAGTGACTGATGCGCCGAACTGCAGAGAAGGACCCCACCGGGGTGGGGTGGGGGTGGGGGGGCGCTTTATGTGCCTGGTGCACCAAACAACAGAGAAGGACCCCAGGCAAGGGAGCCCTTTAAGTGCCTGAACAGGCGGAGCTGTGGAGAAAGACTGGCCAAAGAGGCCTTCTGATCACCAGTTACAAGAGGCTCGAAAAAAGACTCTGATAGGGCCATAATTTCTGCAGCAGAGGCAGTCCGTGTCCCTGCCCACTTGGCACCGCCAGGGTCCCTGAAAGCCAAGCAGATGCGCCACCTTCACGCTCAGCTCTCACTGGGGCAGAGCTGCCACAAGCAAAAAAAATCTTGCATCTATCCGCACAGGGTCACTTCGGTTCTGTCCAACTCTTGGCGACCCTGTAGACTGTGGCCTGCCAGGCTTCTCTGTCAGGGAGGGGGGTTCTCCCAGCAAGAATGCTGGAGTGTGTTGGCCAATGCCGGTTGCATACCCTCTAGAGCACTACATTTCCTGCTGCCCCAGCCGCCAACTCCTTTGAGTACCTGGTGCTGCCAGACCCCTGCGACCCAGGCACCACCTCCACACCTGGCCCTCGCTGGGGCAGACCCAAGTCCTCCAGGGCAGCCCCAGAAGCAAACCCCAGTGGACGACCCACATGCAGAGGTGGAAGTAAAACCACATTGAAACCCAGGGGCAGTGTGGCTGAGGAAGAAGACCCAAAACCTTCCCAGCACCTGAACAAGCTGCTGATTAAATTGCGCACAATCAACTAGCCAGACTTTGTCTATGGAGTATATAAAAGGCCATTGAGAGCTCCCACAAAAGAAAAGGCACTAGTTCTGAGAGCTATGGACATTGGAGGGAAGAACACACAGGAGTAGGACCAGATTAGACCCTGAGCTGCCCCCGCAGCAGGTCCAGAGACCAGCACAGTGTTGGAGGGCATCCGAGGGAGGTGTCGTGGACTGTGACTCCCAGCGAGGGAGAAGACTCTGAAAGCAGTGACTCAAGAAAAACATTTATGATTTTTATGTTTGACTTGTTCTGCAGATTCTTTTGGATTTTTTATTTTATTTCCTCCCCCCCCACCCCCGCTGTAGTTGTTGATTTTATTGGCACTATAAAATCTATTTAAGCTTTTGAGCTTTTTTTCTCTCAGTCACTTTTTTTACTGTTGCTACAAACCTCTGCCTCTATGTTGGGCTTTTGCAGTTCTGTGGAGTTTCCTTTTTTTTTTCAATTTTTTAAACCTTTTATTACTTTTTCTACATTTATTCCTTTGTTTGCTTTTCTTACTGTTCTTTTCCCCTTGCAGTTAATCTTTAATGTGTATTAATCTTCTTTATCTACCTCTGTTTAACTTTGCATATCTATTCTTTCTTTCATTTCTTTCCTTTCCTCTCAATATATCTGTTAGTTTTATTTTCATTGTTTTATTCCCTAATTGGCATTTTTCTTTAGTTTTGTTTTCCAGTTTGTGCTTTAGTTTTGTTCTGGTAGATATAATTTTTGGTTTCTTTTGTTCTTTGGGTTCTATTGTACTTTATTTTTGTTGGGCTGTTTTGATTTTGCTTATGGGTGTATATTCAGTCACACTTTTCATTGTTGTTATAAACCTCTGCCTCTACCTTGGGCTTTAGCAGTTCTATGGAGTCTTCCTTTTTTTTTTTTTTCTTTTCTCTTTCTTCTTCCATTTTATTTCTTTTTTTCTTTTCTCTTTTTTATAATTTTAATTTTTTTAAATCTATTATATTTTTTCTACATTTATTCCTTTGTTTGCCTTCCCTACTGTTCTTTTCCCCTTGCAGTTAATCTTTAATATATATAAATCTCCTTCATCTACCTCTATTTAACTGCATATCTATTCTTTCTTTCTTTCCTTTCCTTTCAACGTATTTGTTAGTTTTGTTTTCATTGTTTTATTCCCCATTTGGGACCTTGCTCTCATTTTATTTTACAGTTTCTGCTTTAGTTAGTTTTGTTCTTAATTGATAAATATAATTTTTGATCTCTTTTGTTTGCTGGGTCAATCTACTGTATTTTATTTTTCTTGGACTGTTTTGACTTGGTTCATGGATATATATGTATATGTGTATATTCCATTATTTTAATTATTATTTGCCTGATTTTGCAACTGCCATTTGCCTGGGGTTCTTATTTGGCTTCTCATTTTGGATATTTGTTTTAATCTCACTTAATGCCATAACAAACCACTTGTGGAATCTTTTCTGCTGTCTGGAGATCAAGCTCTGAGCCTTTGGAGTGGGAGTACTGACTCCAAGACCCTAGACTACTAGAGAATTAACCCTCAGTTCAGTTCAGTCGCTCAGTCGTGTCTGACTCTTTGTGACCCCATGAATCACAGCACGCCAGGCCTCCCTGTCTATCACCAACCCCCGGAGCTTACTCAAACTCATATCCATTGAATCAGTGATGCCATCCAGCCATCTCATCCTCTGTCGCCCCTGTCTCCTCCTGCCCCCAATCCCTCCCAGCACCAGGGTCTTTTCCAATAAGTCAACTCTTCGCGTGAGGTGGCCAAAGTATTGGAGTTTCAGCTTCAGCATCAGTCCTTCCAATGAACACCCAGGACTGACCTCCCTTAGGATAGACTGGTTGGATCTCCTTGCAGTCCAAGGGACTCTCAAGAGTCTTCTCCAACACCACAGCTCAAAAGCATCAATTTTTCGGCACTCAGCTTTCTTCACAGTCCAACTCTCACATCCATACATGACCACTGGAAAAACCATAGCCTTGACCAGACGGACCTTTGTTGGCAAAGTAACGTCTCTACTTTTTAATATGCTGTCTAGATTGGTCATAACTTTCCTTCCAAGGAGTAAGCATCTTTTAATTTCATGGCTGCAATTATTATCTGCAATGATTCCGGAGCCCCCAAAAATAAAGTCTGACACTGCTTCCACCATTTCACCATCTATTTCCCATGAAGTGATGGAACCAGATGCCATGATCTTAGTTTTCTGAATGTTGAGCTTTAAGCCAACATTTTCACTCTCCTCTTTCACTTTCATCAAGAGGTTTTTTAGTTCCTCTTCACTCTCTGCCATAAGGGTGGTGTCATCTGCATATCTGAGGTTATTGATATTTCTCCCGGCAATCTTGATTCCAGGTTGTGCTTCTTCCAGCCCAGTGTTTCTCATGATGTACTCTGCATATACATTAAATAAGCAGGGTGACAATATACAGCCTTGACGTATTCCTTTTCCTATTTGGAACCAGTCTGTTGTTCCATGGCCAGTTCTAACTGTGGCTTCCTGACCTGCATATAGGTTTCTCAAGAGGCAGGTCAGGTGATCTGGTATTCCCATCTCTTTCAGAATTTTCCACAGTTTATTGTGATCCACACAGTCAAAGGCTTTGGCATAGTCAACAAAGCAGAAATAGATTTTTTTTTTTGGAACTCTCTTGCTTTTTCAATGATCCAGCAGATGTTGGCAATTTGATCTCTGGTTCCTCTGCCTTTTCTAAAACCATCTTGAACACCTGGAAGTTACAGTTCACGTATTGCATGCCAGCTGCGACAGACCACACAGAAGCGTGGCTGTGAGGAGCTACCCCTCGCCCGAGGCCAGGGGCCGCGGCCGAGAGGAGCTACCCCACGTCCAAGGAGCGGTGGGTGCACGGGCGCAGGAGGGCCAAGAGGAGCTACTCCACGTTCAAGGTCAGGAGGGGCAGCCGGTGAGGAGGTACTCTCGTCCAAGGTAAGTAGCAGCGGCTGCGCTTTGCTGGAGCAGCATGCAGAGATACCCCACGTCCAAGGTAAGAGAAACCCAAGTAAGATGGTAGGTGTTGTGAGAGGGCATCAGAGGGCAGGCACACTGAAACCATAATCACAGAAAACTAGCCAATCTGATCACAGGACCACAGCCTTGTCTAACTCAGTGAAACTAAGCCATACCATGTGGGGCCACCTAAGATGGTAGGGTCATGGTGGAGAGGTCTGACAGAGTGTGGTCCCCTGGAGAACGGAATGGCAAACCACTTCAGTATTCTTGCCTTGAAAACCCCATGAACAGTATGAAAATGCAAAATGATAGGAATATTGAAAGAGGAACTCTCCAGGTTGGTAGGTGCCCAATATGCTACTGGAGATCAGTGGAGAAATAACTTCAGAAAGAATGAAGGGATGGAGCCAAAGCAAAAACAATACCCAGTTGTGGATGGGACTGGTGATAGAAGCAAGGTCTGATGCTGTAAAGAGCAATATTGCATAGGAACCTGGAATGTTAGGTCCATGAATCAAGACAAATTAGAAGTGGTCAAACAGGAGATGGCAAGAGTGAATGTTGACATTCTAGAAATCAGCAAACTAAAATGAACTGGAATGGGTGAATTTAACTCAGATGACCATTATATCTACTACTGTGGGCAGGAATCCCTTAGAAGAAATGCAGTAGCCATCATGGTCAACAAAACAGTCTGAAATGCAGTACTTGGATGCAATCTACAAAATTACAGAATGATCTCTGTTCGTTTCCAAGGCAAACCATTCAATATCACAGTAATCCAAGCCTATGCCCCAACCAGTAATGTTGAAGAAGCTGAAGTTGAACAGTTTTATGAAGACCTACAAGACCTTTTAGAACTAACACCCAAAAAAGACATCCTTTTCATTATAGGGGACTGGAATGCAAAAGTCAGAAGTCAAGAAACACCTGGAGTAACAGGCAAATTTTGCCTTGGAATACAGAATGAAGTAGGGCAAAGGCTAATAGAGTTTTGCCAAGAGAACACACTGGTCATAGCAAACACCCTCTTCCAACAACACAAGAGAAGACTCTACACATGGACATCACCAGATGGTCAACACCGAAATCAGATTGATTATATTATTTGCAGCCAAGGATGGAGAAGCTCTATACAGTCAGCCAAAACAAGACCAGGAGCTGACTGTGGATCAGATCATGAACTCCTTATTGCCAAATTCAGACTTAAATTGAAGAAAGTAGGAAAAACCACTAGACCATTCAGGTATGACCTAAATCAAATCCCTTATGAATATACAGTAGAAGTGAGAAATAGATTTAAGGGACTAGATCTGTTAGACAGAGTGCCTGATGAACTATGGATGGAGATTCATGACATTGTACAGGAGACAGGGATCAAGACCATCCACACGGAAAAGAAATGCAAAAAGGCAAAATGGTTGTCTGAGGAGGCCTTACAAATAGCTGTGAAATGAAGAGAAGTGAAAAGCAAAGGAGAAAAGGAAAGATATTCCCATATGAATGCAGAGTTCCAAAGAATAGCAAGGAGAGAGAGATAAGAAAGCCTTCTTCAGCGATCAATGTAAAGAAATAGAGGAAAACAACAGAATGGGAAAGACTAGAGATCTCTTCAAGAAAATTAGAGATACCAAGGGAACATTTCATGCAAGATGGGTTCGATAAAGGACCAAAATGGTATGGACCTAACAGAAGCAGAAGATATTAAGAAGAGGTGGAAAGAATATACAGAAGAACTGTACAAAAAGATCTTCATGACCCAGATAATCATGATGGCATGATCACTCACCTAGAGCCAGACATCCTGGAATGGGAAGTCAGGTGGGCCTTAGAAAGCATCACTATGAACAAAGCTAGAGGAGGTGATGGAATTCCAGTTGAGCTATTTCAAATCCTGAAAGATGGTGCTGTTAAAGTGCTGCACTCAATATGCCAGCAAATATGGAAAACTCAGCAGTGGCCACAGGACTGGAAAAGGTGTTTTTGTTCCAATCCCAAAGAATGCTCAAACTACCACACAATTGCACTCATCTCACATGCTAGTAAGAACTAACCCTAGGGAGTCAAATAGTGAGAACTCACATAAAGGAAACCACTTGAATACAAGAACCAGCCACACCCAACCACCAGTAGCACCCTGTGTAGGACACCTTATCTAAACAACAAACAAAACAAAAATACAAACCCAATCATCAGTAGACAGGATCACCACCTCAGTCAGCCTTGACCATCAGAGGGAAAAAACAAACAAACCAAAACGCAACACAAATCTCACTCTATAGGAAGTTTACAAAAACCACTAGACCAACCTTAGGAGGGCAAAAACCAAAAGGAAGAAGGAATTCAACCTTGAACCCTGGGCAAAGGAGACCTCAAACACAATAAGTTAAAAAAAAAAAAATGAAAAGGCAGAGAAATACTACACAAATGAAAGAACAAACTAGAAGCACAAAAGTCAAAATAAATGAATAAGAAATAGGCTAATTGCCTGAAAAAGAATTCAGAATAATGATTGTGAAGATGATCAAAAACCTTGAAAACAAAACAGAGAAAAGGCAAGAGTTAATTAACAGAGACCTAGAAGAATTAAAGAATGAACATACAAACAACACAATTATTGAAATTAAAAATACTCTAGAAGGAATAAATAGCAGAATGTCTGAAGAAGAAGAATCAGTGAGCTGGATGATAAAATGGTGGAAATAATTTTTGAATGGCAGAATAAAGTAAAACAAATGAAAAGGACTGAGGACAGTCTCAGAGACCTCTAGGACCATATCAAATGCACCAACATTCGAATTATAGGGATCTCAGAAGAAGAAGAGAAAAAGAAAGGGTATGAGAAACTTTCTGAAGAGATTATAGTTGAAAATTTCACCAATATGGAAAAGGAAATAGTTAATCAAGCTCAAGAGGCACAAAGAGTCCCATACCAGATAAACCCAAGGAGAAACACGCCAAGACACACAATAATCAAACTAACAAAGGCTAAACACAAAGAAAGAATATTAAAAGCAGCAAGGGAGAAGCAAAAAGTAATATACAGTTGAAACCCCATATGTTTAACAGCTGATCTTTAAGCAGAAATTCTGCAGGCCAGAAGGGAATGGCAGGATATTTAAAGTACTGAAAGGGAAAAATCTACAACCAAGATTACTGTACCCAGGAAGGATCTCATTCAAAATTGATGGAGAAATAAAAAGCTTTTCAGAAAAGCAAAAGTTAAGAGAATTTAGTGCCACAAAACCACCTTTACAACAAATGTAAAGGGACTTGTATAGTCGATAAATACAAGAGAAGAGAAAAGATCTACAAAATCAACTCCAAACAATTACGGAAATGGCAATAGGAACATATATATCAATAATAACTTTAAATGTAAATGCATTAAATGCTCCAACTAAAAGACAGACTGGCTGAATGAATACAAAAACAAGACCCATATATATGCTGTCTACAAGAAAATCACTTCAGACCTCAAGACACATATAGACTGAAAGTGAGAGGATGGAAAAATATGTTCCATGCAAATGAGAAGCAAAAGAAAGTTGTAGTAGTATTCCTCATATCAGACAAAATAGACCTTAAAATAAAGAAGATTACAAGAGATAAGGAAGGACTCTACATAATGATCAAAGGATCAATCCAAGAGGAAGACATAACAATTGTAAATATCTATGCACCCAACATAGGAGCACCTCAATAAATAAGACAAACACTAACAGACATAAAAGGAGAAATTGACAGTAACACAATAATAGTAGGAGACTTTAACACCCCACTCACGACAATCAACAGATCATCAAAACAGAAAATTAATAAGGAAACACATCTTAAATGATACATTAGATAAGATGGATTTCATTGATATCTTCAGGACATTTCATCCAAATGCAGAAGAATACACCTTCTTCTCAAGTGCACATGGAACATTCTCCAGGATAGATCACATCTTGTGTAACAAATCAAACCTCAGGAAATTTAAGAAAATTGGAACTGTATCAAGCATCTTCTCTGAAACTAGATATCAATTACAAGAAAAAACTGTAAGAAACAAAAGCACATGGAGATTAAACAACACGTTTCTAAATAACCAACAGGTTACTGAAGAAATCAAAAGGGAAATCAAAAAGTTGCTAGAAACAAATGACAATGAAAACATGACAACTCAAAACCTATATGATGCAGCAAAAGCAGTTCTAAGAGGGAAGTTTATAGCAATACAATCCTACCTCAAGAAACAAGAAAACATTGAATAGACAACTTAACTTTACACCTAAAACAACTGGAAAAAGAAGAACATACACACCAAAGGGAAAAAAAAAACCCAAAATTAGTAGAAGGAAAGAAATTATAAAGATCCAAGCAGAAATAAATGAAAAAAGAATGAAAGAAACAATAATAAAGATTAATAAAACTAAAAGCTGGTTGTTTGAGAAAACCAAAATTGACAAGTCTTTAGCCAGACTCATCAAGAAAAAAATAAAGAATCAAATCAACAAAATTAGAAATGAAAAAGGAGAGGTTACAACAGACAATGCAGAAATGCAAAGGATTATAAAAGACTATTTTGAACAACTATATGGCAATAAAATGGATAACCTGGAAGAAATGGATAGATTCTTAGAAAAGTTCAGTCTTCCAAGACTGAACCAGGAAGAAATAGAAATTATGAGCAACCCAATTACAAGCACTGAAATTGAAGCTGTGATAAAAAAAAAAAAAATTTCCCCAAAAAACAAAAGCCTAGGAGCAGATGGCTTTACAGAATTCTATCAAACATTTAGAAGAGCACTAATGCCTATCCTTCTAAAACTCTTTCAAAAAATTGCAGAAGAAGGAACACTTCCAAACTCATTCTATGAGGCCGCCATCACCCTGATATGAAAACCAGACAGAAATAACACAAAAAAGGAAAACTACAGGCCAATATCACTGATTAACATAGATGCAAATATCCCCCCAAAAATTTTAGCAAACAGAATTCAGCAACACATCAAAAAGCTCATACACCATGATCAAGTTGGGGTTATTACAGGATTGCAAAGATTCTTCAATATACACAAATCAATCAATGTGATACACCATATCAACAAATTGAAAGATAAAAACCATATGATAATCTCAATAGATGCAGAAAAAGCCTTTGACAAAATCCAGCGTCCATTTATGATAATAATGCTTCATAAAATGGGCAGAGACGGAACCTACCTCAACATAGTAAAGGCCATATATGATAAGCCTACAGCAAACATTATTCTCAATGGTGAAAAACTGAAAGAATTCCCCCTAAGATCAGGAACAAGACGAGGGGCTCCACTTTCACCACTATTATTCAACATTTCAACATAGTTCTGGAAGTCCTAGCTACAGCAATCAGAGAAGAAAAAGAAATAAAAGGAATTCAGATCAGAAAAGAAGTAAAATTCTCACTGTTTGCAGATGACATGATACTATAAATAGAAAACCCTAAAGATAGTATCAAAAAATTGCTAGAGCTAGTCAGTGAATTTAGCAAAGTCACAGGATACAAAATCAATACACAGAAATCACTTGCATTTCTATATACTAACAATGAAAAATCAGAAACACAAATTAAGGAATCAATCCCATTCACGATTGCAACAAAAAGAATTAAATATCTAGGGAATAAACTTACCTAAGGAGACAAAAGAACTGTACACAGAAAATTATAACACACTGACGAAAGAAATCAAAGATGACAGAAACAGATGGAGAGATATTCCGTGTTCCTGGGTAGGAAGAATCAATATTGTGAAAATGACTGTACTACCAAATGCAATCTACAGATTCAATGTGATCCCTATCAAATTACCAATGGCATTTTTCACAGAGTTAGAACAAAAAATTTCACAGTTCATATGGAAACACAACAGACCCCGAATAGCCAATGCAGTCTTGAGAAAGAAGAAGAGAGCTGGAGGAATCAACCTTCCTGACTTCAGATTATACTACAAAGCTACAGTCATCAAGACAGTATGGCACAAAAATAGAAATATAGACCAATGAAAAAAGATAGAAAGCCCAGAAATAAATCCATGCACCTATGGGTACCTCACTTTTGACAAAGGAGGCAACAATAGACAACGGGACAAAGAAACCTCTTCAATAAGTGTTGCTGGGAAAACTGGACAGCTACATGTAAAAGAATGAAATTAGAACACTTCTTAACACCATAGCCAAAGATAAACTCAACCTGGATTAAAGACCTAAATGTAGACCAGAAACTATCAAACTCTTAGAGGAAAACATAGGCAGAACACTCAATGACATAAATCAAAGCAAGATCCTCTATGACCCACCTCCTAGAGTAATGGAAATAAAAACAAAAGTAAACAAGTGGGACCTGATTAAACTTAAAAGCTTTTGCACAGCAAAGGAAACTAGAAGCAAGGTGAAAAGATAACCCTTAGAATGGGAGAAAACATTAGCAAATGAAACAACTGACAAAGGATTAATTTCCAAAATATAAAAGCAGCTCATACAATTCAATGCCAGAAAAACAACCCAATCAAAAAGTGTGAAAAAGACCTAAACAGATATTTCTCCAAAGACATACAGATGGATAGCAAACCCATGAAAAGATGTGCAACATCATTCATTATTAGAGAAATGCAAATCAAAACTACAATGAGACATCACCTCACACCAGTCAGAATGGCCATCATCAAAAAGTCTACAAACAATAAATGCTGGAGAGGGTGCGGAGAAAAGGGAACACTCTTATACTGCTGGTGAGAATGTAAATTTATACAGCCATTAGGAAGATGCTATGGAGATTCCTTAAAAAAACTAGGAATAAAACCACCATATGACTGAACAATCCCACTCCTAGGCATATACCCTGAGGAAACCAAAATTGAAAAAGACACATGTATCCCATTGTTCATTGCAGCACTATTTACAATAGCTAGAACATGAAAGCAACCTAGATGTTCATCGCCAGATGAATGGTAAAGAAGTGCGGTACATATACACAAAGGAATATTATTCAGCCATAAAAAGGAATGCATTTGAGTCAGTTCTGATGAGGTGGATGAATCTATAACCTATTATACAGAGTGAAGTGAGTGAGAAAGAGAAAGATAAATATTGTATTCTAACACATATATATGAAATCTAGAAAAATGGTACTGAAGAATTTATTTACAGGTCAGCAATGGAGAAATAGACATAGAGAATAAACTTACAGACATGGGGAGAGGGGAGGAGAGGGTGAGAGGTATGGAAAGAGTAATATGGAAACTTACATTACCACATATAAAAAAAGATAGCCAATGGGAATTTGCTGTATGGCTCAGGAAACTCAAACCAGGACTCTGTATCAACCCAGACAGGTGGGGTGGGGCGGGAGATGGGAGGGAGGTTCAAAAGGGAGAGGATATATGTGTACCTATGGCTGATTCATGTTGAGGTTTGACAGAAATCAACAAAATTCTGTAAAGCAATTATCCTTCAATAAAAAAATTAATTAATAAAAAAAGAAATTATAGTAGATTTCTGGAGAATATATTTTGGGATGAGCAAACTTTGCATGCTTCAAAATATTTCCCTAGAAGTGACCATTTACCTTGCCTAAAAATGGAGTCAGATATGTTATAGTCTGTAGATATTAGTTTTTAACAAAAACTTGAATATTATAAAAGAGAATGCAACAGTGATATTAAACATGTTCTAATAGGATATTGAAAGTATTTTCTTTGAAAATAAATTTACACATGAATAGTTCAACAACAACATTCCACTAGTTAATGATTGAAAATTCAATATCTATAATATATAAGGAACAAACTTCATGTTCATTATTTTCATAATATTAAAAATTTGAGAAAGATTTAATTTAAAAATATGTAAAACTTACAGCTTGTTTTTATATAACTGGATTCTGTTGGTGGTGTTTTCTGGAGATAATTTTTTTTTAGTAGGCAGTCAATTTTAAAAACTCCAGTTATTTTCTCAAGCTTAAAGACATTCCAAAAATATACTCTGATAGCATCATTTGTCTTTTCACAAGTAGTAGAATATCACAAACTATTTAAGTCACACCTAAAGGTAAAGTTTCCATCTCTTTGCATAAAATCATCTCCAATTTTTCAAGATCACAATTATAAAATGACAGAGCTCTCATACTGGCTTAATAAATGAGCTGCATCTAAATATACAGTTTTAGGGCCTCCCTGGTAGTTCAGTGGTAAAGAATCTGCCTGCCAATGCAGGAGACATGGGTTTGATCCCTAATCCAGGGAGATTCCCACATGCCACAGAGCAACTAAGCCCACACACCACAAGTGTTGAGCCTGTGCTCTGCAACAAGAGAAGTCACCACAATGACAAGCCCATACACTGCAACTAGAGAGCAGTTTCCACCTCACAGCAATTAGTGAAAAGCCTATGCAGCAATAAAGATCCGGCATAGCCAAAAATACAGAAATAAAATTACAAATGTACAGTTTTCAGTTCAGTTCAGTTGCTCAGTCATGTCTGACTCTTTGCGACCCCATGGACTGCAGCACGTGAGGCCTCCCTGTCCATCACCAATTCCTGGAGCTTGCTCAAACTCATGCAAGTCGGTGATGTCATCCAACCATCTCATCCTCTGTCATCCCCTTCCCCTCCTGCTTTCAATCTTTCCCAGCATCAGGGTCTTTTCCAATGTCAGTTCTTTGCATCAGGTGACCAAAGTATTGGAGTTTCAGCTTCAGCAACAGTCCTTCCAATGAATATTCAGGACTTAGTTCTTCTAGGATGGACTGGTTGGATCTCCTTGCTGTCCAAGGGACTCTTAGGAGACATCTCCAATACCACCGTTCTAAAGCATCAATTCTTCAGCTCTCAGCTTTTCTTATAGTGTACAGTTTTGAGTCATTGTAATTCAATTCCTAGCTCTACTTATCAGAATTGATGTTTATGTGATGATGAATGAGAGTCCCGATTGAATGATGAGAGATGGCTTTGAGAAAATGTCACAAATACAAACCTCAACATTGGTCAAAAAAAAAAAAACAGCTAAGAATAATTAAATATATATAGTAGTTATGTCATGCCAATATTTTGGAAATTATTGTGAGAAAGTAAAACTGTTGATCTATAAAGACAATTAAAATGATATTATATTAATGATAATAATAATCTTAGATTTCTCTTTGTCATTTTTCTCATCAAGCTTCAAATAATACTCAGATCCACAGAAGCAATATCTATATCTTGATAAGTGGAGATAAACCTGGCTTACGTTGAAAACATAGTACAGATGCATTTGAAAAAAAAAAAAAGAGGAGTCAGATTTTAAACATGAAAAATAATGTACAGTTATAGGATCAGAAAGAAGAGAATATTTATGTTAACAGTCACTAGTTGGAAATATTTTTGGTTGGATAGTCTTGGGACTGGTTTTGAATCATCTCTCCAAGACCAGGAGCCCAAATATGAACTTACTTGTTACAATCCGCTCTAACGGATGTACTGATTTCTATGATCCCTGAGAAAAGAGAAGCTCATCAAGTGAGGCTCATAATTGCACTGACTCTGCCTGAGGACCATTTCCTGACCTGGCAGAGAAAGCTTGAGTTGAGAAAGAGCATGGGATTCTGACCGGGCTAAAATGGAAGAAGTTAGAGTATAGGCCATCTAAAACGATTGGAATCTGCGCAGCAAGTTACTGAAGAGAAGGAGGTAATGTATGGAGAAGGGCTAAAGTCATACATGAGTGCCCTAAGAGTCTCTGCTGGTGGCTTGTTCAAGACTACCACTACAACAGAGTGGCTGGTCTGGAATTTAGAACAGAACAGACACACAGAGGTCAAACAGAGATGGAGAATACTGGAGATCTAGCCCACCAGAAGGGGGAAATTTCCTTAACACCTTGTGAACACCTGAGATATGCAGCTGAGACAACAGAAATAAAAAGCCTTAGAAGTAAAAAACATGCCTCAGAATAAGGCTTGCTTTTAGACCTGCCTTAGCAAAGCCTAAAACTATGCCCTGAAAAAAACTTCCCAGAGGAAACAGAGTTCAAAAATGTTTGAGTTTTACCAATATAAAGAGCTTGAGAGCCACTTGGGACTTTTACAGATTTGTCCTAACATAATAAAACAAGCCTACATAAGTTCAGACTGACCAACCAGTAATGGAACTAACTACAGAAGCAAAAATCAACACTCCTCAAAGTAAGATAATAGGATCCAGTCTCTACAAAATACCTCTGTTGATGTCTAATATACAATTAAGAATTCTGAAGTCTTCAAAGAAAAGTGAAAATGTAACCCATAGCCAATTTAAAAATAGTCAATAGAAATGGAACCTGAGATAAACTGGATGTTAGATTTAGCTAACAGTTACAAGTATGTTAAAGGAATTAAGAGAAAATGTGTTTGAAACTAAAATAAGATATAATTTTAATGAATGACAGATAACCCAAGCAGAGAAATGAAAACTATTTTTTAAAAAGAAGCAAATAGAATTGTTACATAAGCAAGTATAATAACTGTAATAGACATTTCACTGAATGAGTTTAACTGCAGACTGGAAATGTCAGAAGAAAGATATCTGATTGCAGATGTTGAGAGAGAAAAATGAGACAGAGTATGAAAAACCTGTGGGATAATATAAAATTGATAAACAGAGAAGAGAGTAAGAATGAGGCACAAAAAATTGAAGAAATTTTCCTAAATTTTCTAAAAAAAAAAATTATAGGTTTCAAGAAGCTCAGTCAACTGCAAGATGAATAAATTCAAGGAAAACTACACTTGAAATATGACTGTCTGTATTCTGAGAGCCACATAAAAAAAAGAAAAATTTCAAGCAACCAGAGTTTATCTGGGCATGATACAAAGGGAACAAGAGGAATAACAGCCAACTTCTCAGAAACAGTAAAGTTCAGAAGGCAAAGAAGGACATCTTTAACATACTTTAAGAAAAGTTCTTAACCCAGAATTCTATCTACAGGAAAAATTATCTTAAACTGAGAGGGAAATAAAGACAATGTCAGGTACATAAATTTTAAACTTGTTGCCAGCTAACTTTCACTGAAAACTAAATGCTGAAGAATATTCTTCAGACTGAATAAAAATCATATCAGACAGAAACTTGGATATACAGGAAGAAGAGTCCCATAAATGATAAAGAAATGGATAAATGTAAAGGATTGTGCTTTTGCTTCATGTAAGTTCTTTAAAAGACAACTGACAATTTGAAGCAAAAACAACAATGGAAGGTGAGATTTACAACACATGAAAGGTAAAATAAGTGACAATGTCAGCATGAATACTCTGAAAGTTAAATTGTTATAAGATTATTAATTTTGTGAAGTCTTAAGTAGAAAGTGTGAAGTGACCATTGTGAGATGGAAAGTTGTACCATACCATTTTGAGTACGAAATGACTTTGATGAGCCAAGGATGAATGTTACTAACTGTAGAACAACCAATAAAAATAAAAAAGATTATACCTAAGAAACCAATGGAGAAATAAAACAGAATACCAAAGATACTCTAAGTAAAGCAGGAGAGAAAAAACAGAAGAATAAAAACTGAAGGGAAAGTGAAAATGAATTGAAAAATAGAAGACTTAAATCCAAAAAAATCAGTAATTACATTAAATATAAGTAGATTAACATTCCAGTTACTTTGCTAACAAAGGTCCATCTAGTCAAGGCTCTGGTTTTTCCAGTAGTCATGTATGGATGTGAGAGTTGGACTGTAAAGTAAGCTGAGCGCCAAAGAATTGATGTTTTTGAATTGTGGTGTTGGAGAAGACTCTTGAGAGTCCTTGAACTTCAAGGAGAGCCAACCAGTCCATCCTAAAGGAAATAAGTCCTGAATATGCATTGGAAGGACTGATGTTGAAGCTAAAACTCCAATACTTGGCAACCTGATAAGAAGAGCTGACTCATTTGAAAAGACCCTGAGGCTGGAAAGATTGAAGGCAGGAGGAGAAGGGGACGACTGAGGATGAGATGGTTGGATGACATCACGGACTAAATGGACATAAGTTTGCGGAAGCTCCGGGAGTTGGTGATGGACAGGGAAGCCTGGCGTGCTGCAGTCCATGGGGTCGCAAAGAGTTGGACACAACCAAGCAACAGAACTAACTGAACTAAAAAGTGGAGATTA
Source organism: Cervus canadensis (assembly GCF_019320065.1). Lineage (NCBI taxonomy): Eukaryota > Metazoa > Chordata > Mammalia > Artiodactyla > Cervidae > Cervus > Cervus canadensis. Next base: position 58,940,274 of record NC_057400.1, read on the forward strand.
TCAGTCTTGACATAAAGGGTAATCTATCCATATGCTTTCTACCAGGGATGTGCATACTTTAGAGAGAAGTTCAGTGCAACTCAGTCACTCAGTCATGTCTGACTCTTTGTGACCCCATGGACTGCAGCACGTCAGGCTCCCTGCCCATCAGCAACTCCTGGAGCTTCCTCAAACTTATGTCCATTGAGTCAGAGATGCCATCCAACCATCTCATCCTCTGTTGTCCCCTTCTCCTCCCACCTTCAATCTTTCCCAGCATCAGGGTCTTTTCAAATGAGTCTGTTCTTCACATCAGGTGACCAAAGTGTTGGAGTTTCAACTTCAGCATCAGTCCTTCCATGAATATTCAAGACTGATTTCCTTTAGGATTGACTAGTTTGATGTCTTTGTAGTTCAAGGGACTCTCAAGAGTCTTCTCCAACACCACAGTTTAGGTATAATTCAAATGACCATTATATCTAACACTGTGGGCAAGAATCCCTTTGAAGAAATGGAGTGGCACTCATAGTCAACAAGAGAGTCCAAAATGCAGTACTTGGGTGCAATCTCAAAAATGACAGAATGATCTCTGTTCATTTCTAATGTGAACCATTCAATATCACAGTAACCAAAGTCCATGCCCCAACCAGTAATGCTGAAGAAGCTGAAGTTGAATGGTTTTATGAAGACCTACAAGATCTTCTAGAACACCAAAAAAAGATGTCCTTTTCATCACAGGGGACTGGAATGCAAAAGTAGGAAGACAAAAGATACCTGGAGTAACAGGCAAGTTTGGCCTTGGAGTACAAAATGAAGCAGGGCAAAGGCTAACAGTTTTGCCAAGAGAACACACGGGTCATAGCAAACACCTTCTTCCAACAATACAAGAGAAGACTCTACACATGGACTACATCAGATGGTCAATACCAAAATCAGACTGATTATATTATTTGCAGCTTAAGATGGAGAGGCTCTATACAGTCAGCAAAAAACATGACCAGGAGCTGACTGTGGCTCAGATCATGAACTCCTTATGCCAAATTCAGAGTGAAATTGAAGAAAGTAGGGAAAATCACTAGACCATTCAGGTGTACCTAAATCAAATCTCTTATGATTATACAGTGGAAGTGACAAATAGATTCAAGGGATTAGATCTAATACACAGAGTGCCTGAAGAACTATGGATGGAGGTTTGTGACATTGTAAGGAGGCAGTGATCAAGACCATCCCCAAGAAAAAGAAATGCAAAAAGGCAAAATTGTTGTCTGAGGAGGCCTTACAAATAGCTGAGAAAAGAAGAGAAGCGAAAGGCAAAGGAGAAAAGGAAACATATACCCATCGGAATGGAGAGTTCCGAAGAGTAGTAAGGAGAGATAAGAAAGCCTTCCTCAGTGATCAATGCAAAGAAATAGAGGAAAACAATAGAATGGGAAAGACTAGAGATCAATTCAAGAAAGTTAGAGATACCAAGGTGATATTTCATGCAAAGATGGGCACAATAAAGGACAGAAATGGTATGGACCTAACAGAAGCAGGAGATATTAAGAAGAAGTGGCAAGAATACACAGAACTATACAAAAAAATATCTTCATGACCCAGATATACACGATGGTATGATCACTCATCTAGAGCCAAATATCCTGGAATGTGAAGTCAAGTGGCCTTGGGAAGCATCACTAAGAACAAAGCTAGTGGCGGTGGTGGAATTCCAGTTGAGCTATTTCAAATCCTAAAAGATGATACTGTGAAAGTGCTGCCCTCAATATGCCAGCAAATTTGGAAAATCAGTAGCCACAGGATTGGCAAATGTCAGTTTTCATTCCAGTCCCAAAGAAAGGCAATACCAAAGAATGTTGAAACTATCACACAGTTGAACTCATCTCACATGCTAGCAAAGTAATGCTCAAAATTCTCCAAGCCAGGCTTCAACAGTCCATGAACAATTAACTTCCAGACATTCAAGCTGGATTTAGAAAAGGCAGAAGAACCAGAGATCAAATTGCCAACATCTGTCGGATCATCAAAAAAGCAAGAGAGTCCAGAATATTTCTCCTTTATTGACTATGCCAAAGTCTTTGACAGTGTGAATCACAACAAACCAGTAAATTCTAAAAGAGATGGGAATATCAGACCACTTTACCTGCCTCCTGAGAAATCTGTATTCAGGTCAAGAAGCAACAGTTAGAACCACACATTGACCAACAGACTGGTTCCAAATTTGGAAAACAGTATGTCAAGTCTGTATATCGTCACCCTGCTTATTTAAATTTAAAGATACATAGTATTCAAAGAGAGAGCATAAGAAAGTTGATATGTCTATATTAATCTCAAGACCAGTAAGACATAATAGGAATATTTCATAATAATGAAAGAGATAATTCAGTGAAATATAAAGGTTCTAAATTTTTATGCATCTGATAACAGACTCTCAAAATTCATGACGTGAAAACTGACATAGCTGAAGATAAATTTTGACAAACACATAATCATATATGGAGATTTTAATAGCCCTCTTTCAGTAACTGAGAGAAAAAATACAGAAAAATAATAAAGATATAAAATTTGAAAAACACTATTCACTGTCTTGATCGGACAACTAAAGAATTCCACACCCCAAAACTACAGAACACACATTCTGAAAAGTGCAATAGAAAGAGTGTGCAGAGAACATTCACCAAAATGCAGCCATGCAAGGCCATAAAATAAGTCTAAATGAATTTTAAAAGACTGAAATCTGTGACCACAACAAAACCAACTTAAAAATCAATAACAACGAGAAATCTAGAAATTCCCCAAATATTTGGAAATTGAATACCATACTTCCAAATAACATGAAATTCAGAGAAGAAATCACAAGGGAAATTAACTTTTTTTCTAAATATTAACAAAAGCACAATATATAAAAATGTGTGTGAGATTTAGCTGAAAAAGTGCTTGGATGAAATGTATAGCTTTAAATGCCTGTATTAGAAGAGAAGAAAGCTTTAAACTCAGTGATAGAAGTTTCTAACTAAGAAGCTATAAAACACAGAAGAAATGTAATGCAAAGTCAGAAAGAAATAATACATATAAGAACCTAGGCCAATAAAAATAGAATAGCTAAAACAAAAGAGAAAACTAATCAAACCAAATGTTTCTTTGAAAAGGTTAATAAAGTTCATAAACTTTGAAAAGGTTAATAAAGTTTATATGCGCTGCTCAAAACTAATGAAGAATAAGAAGGCAGGAGAAGGACAAATTAAAAACATCAATAGTGATATAAAGGATATCACTACAGATTATGTAGATATTAAAAAAGATACTAATAGAGACTACAGATAATTTTATCCAATACATATGAAAATTTAGATGAAATTTTAAAATTTTTTGAAAAAAATGTGACATACCAATAATGAGTAGAATATCTGAATAGTCTAAAACTTGAATCCATAATCAAAACCCATCCCAAAGGAAAATATCAGGTGCAGGTGACTTAACTGTTAAGATTTAGCAAATATTTAAGGAATATAGAAATAGTCTTACACAACAGGAGAGAGAACACTTTCTAATTCAATTTATGCCCCATAACACTCATAAAAACTTGACAAAGACATTAAAACAAAAGAAAATTGCATATCAATATTCCTTATGAGTACAAACACAAAAATAATCAATAAAATATTAGCAAACAAGTTCAGTAATATATGTAAAAGGGGAGGGCTTCCCTGGTGTATGCATATGTGCTAAGTCAGTTAAATCATGTCCGACTGTTGGCAACCCCATGGACTATAGGCCGCGAGGCTCCTCTGTCCATATGATTCTCCAGGTAAGAATACTGGAGTGGGTTTCCATGTTCCTCCAGGGGATCTCCCTGACCCAGGGACTGAACCCATGCCTCCTACATAGCAGGCAGATTCTTTAACATTAAGTCACAGGGGGAGCCCTGCAAAGCAGAAGACTGCCTGCAATGCAGGATTGTTCAATCCCTGGGTGGGAAAGATCCCCTGAAGAGGGAAATGGCAATCCACTCCAGTATTCTTGCCTGTGAAATCCCATGAACAAAGCAGCCTGGTGGGCTACAGTTCATGGGGTCACAAGAGTAGGATATGACTGAGAGAATAAAGAACCACCACCATAATATCCTATCCAGTGGGATTTACCTTTGAATGGAAAGTTGGTTCAAAAGTGGAAAAAAATCAACTAATGTAATTAATCATATTAACAATAAAGGAGAAAAAACATGTAAAAATCTGAGAAGAGAAACATTTGAAAACTTCAACTTTCATTCTTGGTAATTTAAAAAATAGTCTCAGCAACCAGACATACGAGAAAACATCCTCAGCCTTATAAACGACATCAATAAAATCCTACAGGTAATATTATGTTTCATAGTAAATGTTTTTTTCATAGGATCGGAGATAATGCCAGGATATCTGATCTTTCCACTTCTATCTGATACTGTGCTAGTTATCCTAATCAATATAATAAAGCAATAAAAAGAAATAAAATGTCCATAGATTGGAAAGGAAAAAATAAAACTTTCTCCATTTGCATTTGAAGTAATGCTGAGGAATCTAAAAGACAACTATTGGAATCAATAAGACAATTTATCAAAGTTGAACATTAAGAAGTCAAATTCTAAAATCTATTGTATTTATATATGCTAGGAAAAAGGAATCATAAATTAGATTTCTAAATATAATTTTCGATATTATCCAGAAACAAAAAATGCACAAGTATCAATTTAATGAAAAATAAACAAGACCTCTACACTGAAATTATAAATATTGCTGAGACATATTAAAGAAAATCTATATAAATGGGGAGTAATACCATGTTTATGGAGCTATAGTCTTAAGACATTATATTCTCCCCAAATTAACCTAGACATTCAATGTAATCTGAATAAAAACTGGAAAAGAATTTTGTAAAAATTGACAGTCTCTCTTAAAATTTATACTGAAAATGTTAAGGATTCAGCATTACCAAAACTAAAAAGAACTAAGGGAGCTTATACTACCTTATTTTAAGAATTAGCATAAATTTTCAGTAATCTAGACAATGTGGTATTGGTAAAAAGAGAAATATAACCAAAGGAGCAGAATAGAGAGTGTGAAATAGAACTGTTTTTGTATTGCCTGTTGACTTTTGGCACAGTGCCAAGTTAATTCAATAAGGGAAGGTAAAATATTTCCATAAGTGATTTTGAAATAATTGGAGTCTTGGGAAAAAAATCAACCTCACACCATACACAAAAAATAAATTTAAAATGAGTTAGGAACCTAAATGGGCTTCCTAGGTAGCTCAGCTGGTAAAGAATCAGCCTGCAATGCAGGAGACCCTTGTTCAATTCTTGGATCAGGAAGTTCCCCTGGAGAAGGGATAGGTTACCCACTCCAGTATTCTTGGGCTTCCCTGGTGGCTCAGCTGGTAAAGAATCTACCTGCAATGCAGCAGACCTAGGTTTGAACTGTGGGTTGGGAAGATCCCCTGGAGAAGGGCATGGCAACCCACTCCATATCCAACTCTTTGTGACCCGGTGGACTGGAGCCCCACAGGCTCCTCTTTCCATGGAATTTTCTGGGCAAGAATATTGGGGTGGGTAGCCATTTCCTTCTCCAGGGGATCTTCCCAACCTGGAATCGAACCTTGGTCTCCAGCATTGCAGGAAGATTCTTTACTGTCTGAGCCAAAACCACCAATTTCACTCCTAGGTATTTTTCTAAGAGAAAAAGAAACGTGTCCTCAAAAAATACTTAGAGACTGATATTTACAGCAATTTTATTCATAATAGCAAAACTAGAAGCAATCCAAATATCTGTCAACAGCTGAATAGATACACAAATTGTGGTGTACTCATACAATGCAGTAAAATTGGGTTTCCCTGGTAACTGGGCTTACCTGGTGGCTCAGACAGTGAAGAATCTTCCTGCAGTGCAGGAAACCCAGATTCAATCCACGGGTCAGGAAGATCCCCTGGAGAAGGGAATAGCCATCCTCTCCAGTGTTCTTATCTGGAGAATTCCAAGGACAAAGGAGCCTGGTGGGCTACAGTCCAAGGGGTTGCAGAGTTGGACACGACTGAGCAACTAAGACACACATCCTATAGAATCATACTCACCAATGAAAAGACTCAGAGTACTGCTACATACAACAACATGCATGAATCTCAACAAGGAGCTTAACAGAAAAAAGTACATGCTGGAGAAGTTCACTCAGATAGTCTTAAAATGGGTAAAACTAACCTACAAAGGTAAGAATCTTACCAGTGGTTGCCTGGGGAAGGAGAGCAGAGGAGTTTGACAGCATAGGGGAACCTTCTGGAATGATGAAAATGTTCTGTGTCTTACATGGGTTGGTGTACCCGCTTGACAGCACATGTGCTTTTCAAAACTCTCTTAACTGTACTTAAAATGTGCACATATAAAGTACTTTGCAATAAAGCTGATATAAAAAATAAAATAAAATGTTTGAATGAAAAAGTGTTTGGTAAAATTATATATGTACATATCTCAAGGACAGTAACATAAGAGAGAAAGGGCATGCCTGAGGGATGCTGTCATTTAATCTACTGTATTAGAAGAACAAGTTGAGAATTTATGTTGCTGGTAGATGCTCTTTTAAACTGAACACTTGATGATTTGTCCACCTGAGTTAGCAGTTTACGAAAGTAAGTCATGTTAGTTTATAGGCAATTAGGAATTAGGCATAAAGTATATTTGCTGTTGCTCTATTTGTAGTCAAGTGAAAATTGTAGTCTGATTAGACTAATTGAAAAGTGTAAAAGAACTCTGTTGCATAAACTTTAAGGAATTGCTTCCCACATGGAAGAAATATATTAGTAAAATTAAACTAAAACAACAACAACAAAAAATCCTTTCTATCCTGAAGATTTCTGACTTTCACCAAGGTACTAAAGTTAGTTGAGGTTTCTTTATCTACTATTCAATCATTAGTACTGACTTCCCTGGTGCTCAGACGGTAAAGTGTCTGCCTACGATGCGGAGACCCAGGTTTAATCTCTGGGTCAGGAAGATCTCCTGGAGAAGGAAATGGTAACCCACTCCAGTATTCTTGCCTGGAAAATCCCATGGACAGAGAAGCCTGGTAGGCTACAGTCCATGGGGTTGCAAAGAGTCGGACACGACTGAAAGACTTCACTTTCACTTACCAAAGTTAAAATCTTCTTAGTCAGAAAGAAGCCATACACCTCTCAGATATTAGCAGGCTCTCCTAAGAACATTGCTGAGAAGTTGATGTTGGAAGCAACATCTATACCCCGATGCGAGTGTCTAGGGCATTAACCCAGAAGGATTTGTAGGCTCATTGTAAACACCGGGCTTGTTCAGCTCCTGATCATCTCTAAATGAACCCTTTCTATTGCTTCTTGAATTGCACTGTTCTCCATACAATATCAACATTGTCTAACACATAAATGTGATCATTCTAATTTTAGCTAAATCTCCCTCTGCATACAAGGGAGTCCCAAGTCCCTCTTGGCAGAAGGTGCCTAGCTCCTCACACCGTGGTCCCAGCCAACCTTTCCAGTTTCCTCTCCCATCGAATCCTCCCCACAATCAATTCTCTGGCCATTCTGAATTTCTCAAACAGACAGTTCAGTTGCTCAGCCGTGTCCAGCTCTTTGCGACCCCATGGACTTCCCTGTTCATCACCAACTCCCAGAGCTTGCTCAAACTCATGTTCATCAAGTCAGTGAGGCCATCCAACCATCTCATCCTCTGTCGTCCCCTTATCCTTCTGCTCTCAATCTTTCCCAGCATCAGGGTCTTCTCCAAAATTTCAGTTCTTCACATCAGGTGGCCAAAGTATTGGAGCTTCAGTTTCAGCATCAGTCCTTCCAATGAATATTCAGGACTGATTTCCTTTAGGACCTACTGATTTGATCCCCTTGCAGACCAAAGGACTCTCAAGAGTCTTCTCCAACACCACAGTACAAAAACATCAATTCTTCGGCACTCAGCTTTCTTTATAGTCCAACTCTCACATCCATACATGACTACTGGAAAAACCATAGCTTTGACTGGATGGACTTCTGTAGGCAAAGTAATGTCTCTGCTTTTTAATATGCTGTCTAGGTTTGTCACAGCTTTTCTTCCAAGGAGCAAGCATCTTTTAATTTCATGTTGAATCTCTCACCATTTGCCAATTATGCCATGTTCACTCATAAATCACTTTTTAGTCCCAAAACTTCACAAATGGTTGGTAAATGCTAATCATCCATCCAGACCTTTGTTAAATGTTGCCTTTTCCTTTCTCTCAGGAGCTACCTCACTTTGTGCAGTACCCTCATTATAATATGAATGTTATCTTATCCCACTTGTCGGTTAATATTGTCTGAGTCAACTATCAGATTTTGATTGACTTAAGGCCAAGTACTGTGGAACATTTATTATAAACTTTTCCCAGCACCATGCACAGTGCATGAAACTCAGTAGTGACTCAGTAAATGTTTGCTAAAGAATGAAAGATCAGATACAAATCTCACCTTGGGATAGGAAGAGTGTGGAATTCCCACACTTGATTAAACACTCTCTTTCATTAGAGATTTCCCTTTTTCTGGAGCAGAGGGTAAACAAAACATTCCTCCTGTCCAAGCCCTACCCCCTGTCGGTTCTAGGCTTCTAGACGTGACAGAGATAGTCTTGTGCTTCGGAAAACCAGCCAAGTTTATGCTAACAACTACTGCAATGGGAGACTACTAAGGAGATAATTTAGGTCAAATTTCATCATAGAAAAGAATTGTAAGAATACTTCCAAATAAATCTATTTTGATCAGATTTTTTTTTTTTCATGAGAACTCTAATAGCCAAAAGTAGATGGTTTCTAAAGTGGGTACTCTTTGGACACTGAAAGAATACTGTTCTTGGAAGCTCTGGTTACTGATGAGAAAACAGACCAGTAGACCAAAGCTGTAAATGTCTAGTGAATTAAAAGGGTTGTTAAAAGAAACTTGTGAGAACATAAGAAACTTGAAGCTGTTTAATGTGAGTGCCAAAGGATAAAAATTTTTAAAGTAAGGTTGATTTCCCTGTATAGTCAGAAACAGAGGTGTGACTACATAATTCAGCAAAGTTTTGCATTGATCTGAATGCAAAAAGCACAGCCTTGTCAATGGACATATATCTAATCTCTGTATCTGTAACTATATCTATATATATATGCCCATACAGAGAACAACACTGTGTGAAGTTTTACATCTCCGGCTTCCCTAGTGCGCCAAAGCATCTTCAAACATGAAGAGAGCTGCACCCAAGACACCCCTCTCTTTTCTCTCAGCCTGACATTGTTTCAGCTCTTACTTGGGAACACATCCAAGGCCCAGAGCACGAGGATGTTCTGTACATGATTTTAAATAAAACACTTTTATTATAAAAATTGAAAAATGACTGGAGGAAGGAAACTTATCCTACTCATTGGCACTTCTGTAAATGCACAAGGACTTCATTGTGCTCTACCCAGCAATCATTATTAAGCTTTTGTACAGAACTTTATATTTACCAAGTGCTTTGTAGCCCTTTATATTGTTATTCCACACAGCAGCCTTATGAGGTAGGTTGGTATTGTTAAATCTATTTTACACCACTTCAGGAGGTCCCTCTTTGAACTGCTTTGAAATAAACCTTGAGGAATCAAAACCCTTCACTTGCCTGGAAGAACAAGGTGGGAAAAAACCCATGATGAAAGTTAGTGTTAAAAAAGAAATTCCAAAGGGAGCCTATGTGCCAGAGGAGATCAGAGACCAAAACAGTAGCTGGGAATTGGATCGACTTGATTTGGAAACAATAGGCTGCCTCAATATAGTGAGTTCCATGGACTGGTGATAGGGCCTGTTTTCTTCTTATTTCTCTGGAACACCAGGTCTAAGGTGTTGATAAGTTGTCAACTGGCTGAATATTTTTATATGATATTCAGATAATATTGGTGAATGTCCTTCATCTTCATTTTTATACTTTTACATCATACAACATATAATCCCAAATGATGAAATGCAGTGTGATTAATTTAGTCACTGGGTTCTATTACATATCCAAGCATTAATTAGTGTACAAGGAGAAATTTTGATTTGCATAACCTTGGAAGACAAATTTTATTTCTTTCTCCATTTTAAAAATAACTCACACTTTATGGAAAATTAAGAAAACTTGGAAAATTTGGAAAATACACAGGATAATCAAGATCAAGAATTTCATATTTCCCTCACATCTTTGTCTAAACAAAGTTTACATTTTTCTGATTATATAATACATATAATTTTGCTTATTCTTTTTTCATTTGTGATTTTAACATAAGCTTTATTCTATGTTTTCTGTAACAAATGCTGGGACCTGCAGCTCTTCTAAGCCTGCAGAAATTCACGGAGTTCTAGACAGCACAGAGATTTTAACATTACACTAAAATGGAATTATCTTAAAAATAGCATTACTCTTGAAACCTAATATGATAAACTTCTCTCGTAATGGCAGAAGTCTGTCACAATTTGCATGAAATGGATCATCAGTCTCATGGCTTTAAATACCATCTACATGCTGTTAACTCCCAAATTATATGCTCATGTCTCTTTTTTGAATTCCAAACTTATATATCCAACTGCCCACTCAACGTTTTCATCTGAATGTTTAATGTGCATCTCCAGATCTAAAATGAGCAAAGTGGAACTCTTTTTTTATTATTAATGTATTTATTTTTGGCTGTGCTGGGTCTTTCCTGCACGGGCTCTTCTCTCGCTGTGGAGAACAGGGCTGGTCTAGTGTGGTGCATGGGAAGCAGCGTGGTGGCTTTTCTGTTGCAGAGCATCGGCTCCAGGGTGTACCGGCCTCGGCAGCTGCAGCACGTGGGCTCAGCAGTGTGGCTTCTGGACTCTAGAGCACCGGCCCAATGATTGTGGCTCACGGCCTTAGTTGCTCTGCAGCATGTGGGATCTTCTCAGATCAGGGGTCAAACCTGTGTCTCCTGAATTGGCAATTGGATTCTTTACCACTGAGCCACCAGGGAAGCCCTTGAGGGTTTGCTTGTTATTTAGTTTTGTTTTACTCTTGCTATCAGGCTCCTTCATATTCCCATTAAGCCTGCTCCACTGGAGCCTTCCCGTCTGAGTTAACAGAAACTCTACGACACTTCCGATTGTTCAAACCACCTTCACGCTTCCATTTCTGTCACACACTCAATACCTCATTTATTAGTAAACCTTTTAGGTTTTGCCTTCAAAATTAAACCTCTGCTCACAATCTCTCCTCATTTCACCAGGTTCAAGTCACTGGTTTCCCTCTGGACTGTTGCATTTCCCTCTCGTCTGGTCGCTGCTTCTGTTCTTGCTCCTTACATTAACGTTACCATTAATCTAGCAGCCAATGCAGTCCTGTTAAAACACATCCCTCCTGTTGAAAACTTGCAATGGCTTCCAATTTCATTCATTGCACAAGACTTCCTTGCATTGAAACCTACATGATCTGCTTCTTACATACACATTCTTTTATCTCTTGGACTTCATCTCTGATTACTGCTCCAGCCACACAGGACTCCTCCTACAAACCTTCCAGAACTCTCTTGCTTTGGGACTTCACTTCTTGACCCCTATCTGACATGCTCTTTCTCTAAATGGTCACATAGCTGTTCTACAGCTATTCTCTTCCCGGTTACCCTATCTAAAACTCAACAGGTACTCCTACCACGAAATCATTTATCATCTTTCCCTACTCTTTTTCTGCTTTACTATTTACTTTGGATTAACATACTATATGTGTTTCTTATTTATCCTGTTTAATATATTCTTTTCCCACTGGTATGTAAACTAGAATGTAACAACAATATAAGGACATGGCTTTTTGTCTGTTTTATTTGTTTATTTTAGGTGTCCTATTTGGATACCTAAAATAATATTCTATTACACAAGATATAACAAATATTTGTTGGCTCAATGAAATTTCTGAGGCATAGTATGTGGAAATCTCTTTTAACAGGCATAGCTAATTTAAAAATTAGGATACAGTGGGAAGAGCTAAACAGAAGATATTTAGAGACAGTAGCAGAGTAGTAGCCTGTACATGAGATGACTCTGAGGACCACTTACCAAAGAAGGTACTAACTCTTCATCTTGGGAGGAAGTCATTGATATTCAAGGTCAAGTTTTTTGATGTATCCCATTCTCTTTCTAAGATTCAGGGCAATATTGCCCGTTCAATTCTAATGATGGAGTTCTTTCCACATTGTCAGTAGTAACTTGGGAGCTTATGTAATAAGTAATTTTCTACAACACCTGTTTCTCATAACATTTCTTATTCTTCTCTTTTTTTACCTACAGCTTTATTGAGATATAACTGACACACAGCGTCAATTAAATGATGCATTTAAAAATGCATGGCATAACAATTTGACTTACACACATCATGAAATACCACAATAAGTTTAGTGAGTATCGATCATCTCATGCAAATAAAAAATTAAATAGATAAGAATCTTTTTATTGTGATGACAGCTTTTAGGAGTTACTCTCTTAACAACTTTCATATATAACATACAGCAGTGTTAACTGTATTTATCATGTTCTACATTATATTCTAGTAGTTATTTAGTTATCTTATTATTGGAAGTCTGCACCTTTGACCACCTTCATTTGATTCCCACTCCTATAATCCCATGCTTCTGGTAAACAATTCAGTCTCTTTTTCTATGACTTCATTTGTTTTTTAAATATAACTGACCTACAACACTATGTTAGTTCCTCTTACTCAACATAGTGATTTAGCTATTTCTACATGTTTTGAAATGATCACCACAATAAGTCTAGCTACAACATGTCATCATACAAAAATGTTACACAGTTATTGACTATATTGCGCACTGTACATAGCTATATGTTTATAGATATATATATATATTTTATAGCTATATATATTTATATATAGCTATATATATTTATAGCTATATATATATATATATGTGTGTGTGTGTGTGTGTGTGTGTATAGCTAATCTCTTAAGTTCAAAAGCACTTTAACAACCCTACATTTTCACTGCTCCCACCAACAGACATTTACTGTTTTTGACATTGTGTGTTTTTATAGTTTTTGTTTTGTGTGTCTCATATCTACTTATTGCAGATATGGATGATTTTATTATTTTTGTCTTTTAACCATCCTACTAGCTTTATGCAATGCAAATTTACTACTTTTACTGTATATTTGCTGTTTCCAACGAGATTTTTCCTTTTGTAATTTTCATGTTTCTAGTTGTGGCTTTTTCGTTTATGGTTAGAGAAGTTCAACATTTCTTGTAACACTAGTTTGACGGTGCTGAACTCTTAGTTTTGCACTTGTCTGTAGGTTTTGCTTGTCTGTAAAGTTTTTAATCTCTTCATGTAATCTGAATGAAAGCCTTGCCAAGTAGAATATTCTTGGCTGTAGGTTTTTTCCCTTTAATCACTTTAAATATATCATGCTATTCCCTTCTGGCCTACAGAGTTTCTGCTGAGGTCAGCTGATAGCCTTATGAGAATTTCCTTGTATTTAACTCATTGCTTTTCCCTTACTGCTTTCAATATTCTCTATCTTTAATTTTTGCCACTTTAATTACACCATATTTTGGTGTGTTCCCCTTCGGGTCAATCCTGTCTGGGATTTTGTGTGCTCCTGGACCTGGGAGTCTGTTTCCTTTCCGAGGCTTAGGGAAGCTTTCAGCTATTATGTCTTCAAATGTATTTTCTGCCCCTTTCTCTGTCTTTTCCTTCTGAGACTCCTACAAGGTGAATATTAGCATGCTTGATTTTGTCCTAGAGGTCTCTTAAACTGGCTTCATTTTTTTTATTCTGTTTTCTGTTCAGCTTCAGATATTTCCATTAATCTTTCTTCCAGCTTGTGGATCTGTTCCTCTGTGTCATCTAATCTATTATTGATTCCTTCTAGTGTATTTTTCATTTCAGTTATTGTATTCTTCATCTCTGTTTGGATGTTCTTTATATTTTCTAACTCTTCATTAAAAATGTCTCACTCTGTTCCTCCACTCCTCTGAGGTCTTTGAACATCTTTACAATCATTACCTTAAGATCTTTAGCAGGTAAATTGCCTATCTCCATTTCACTTAGTCCTTCTTCTGGGGTTTTAACTTGTTCTTTTATTTGCATACTATTCCTCTGTTGCCCCATTTTGTCTAATTTGCTATTTTTATTTCTAAATAGATGGGTTGGTTACATTTAACAACCTTAGAAAAGTAGCCTTTTGTAGGTACACTCTATGCATCCCAGCAGTGCTCTCCCCTCTAGTCACCAGCGGTATGTGTTCTAGGGGTGCCCCCTCTTTGGGCTATCTGGATCCTTCTCTTGTGGCAGACTGAATACTTTGGGTGGTCTAACAGGCATGACTGGCCCCTCGTTCAGTTCACTGCCAGGCCCTGCCTTATGCAGAGACTGCTGGCCTCTGATTGGTGAGGTCAAGTTTTGGGGCTGCAGTGTCCCAGGGAGTCCTTGAGCTAGTGCCAACCCACTGTTGGCAAAGCAGGGTTGTTCTGGAGTGAGTGGCTGTGGGGTCAGGATCTAGTGTTAGCCTGCCGGTAGGTGGTACCAGTTCCTGACATGGCTGGCTGTGGAGTCCAGGGTGTTCCAAGGCTGATGTTGGCCCACCGGTGAGTGGGGCAGGGGCTGGATCCCAGGATAGCTGGCTGATGGATCCAAAGGGTCTCAGAGATGCTTTCAGCCTGCTGGTGGGTGGGACTAGGGCCCAGGAATTCTCAGAGCTATTTCCAGATCATTGATGGGCAGAACTGAATCCCAGGATGTCTGGCAGCAGGTCGCCTGGGCATCCCAGGGTTAGTGCCACTGCACTGTTGTGTGGGTTGGCATCCTGAGCCCTCTGGTGAACCAGACTGGGTCCTGGGGTGGCTGTAAGCTCAGTGGTCTTAAAGCATCAGGCCTGCTGGTGAGTGGAGCTATGTCCTTGCCTGGCTAGTTGCTTGGTCTGAGGCATCCCAGTACTGGTGCCAAAAGGCTACTGGGTAGGGCCAGGTCCCAGCGCTAATAAACTCAAGAATCCAAAATGATGCTTAGTGTCCTTGTGGTTGAACAAGCCCCCCAAAAGGTTACCACCCACATTTATGTCCCCATTTTGAGCTCAGTTACCTCTTAACCTTTCCAGGAGACTCTCCAAGGCAGCAAGTTCATCTGACCCAGGCTCCTTCCAAATGGCTGCTCTCACCCTGGGTCCCAGAGCATATGAGATTTTGTGTGCTCTTTTAAGAGTGGAGTTTCTTTCCCACAGCAATCTAGCTGTTCTGAAAGTAAGCCCTGCTGGCCTCCAAAGCCAAATGTTCTGGGGGGCTTGTCTTCTCAGTGCTGGGGAGTCTAACGTAGGGCTCAGGTGACATGCTCATTGGAGAGAACCTCTGCAATTGTAGTTATTCTCCTATTTGTGGGTCTCTCACCCTGGGGGTATCGGTCTTGACTATCCTACATCTCTATCCTACTACCTGTCTTCTTGTGGTTCCTTCTTTATATTCTAGTCATAGATCTTTTTTTTTTCTTTAACTAGTGTTCCAGTTTTTCTCATCAATAGTTGCTCTATAAATAGTCGCAATTTTTGTGTGCCCATGGAAGGACATAAACCCAGAGTCTTCCTACTATGCCATCTTGGCCTTCTTTCATACCATTTCTTAGGAAAAAATTAATCACAGAAAAAGGATTTTCATTGCTAAAATGTCATTACTGAATCAAATGAATATACATGAATTGTAAGTAATCATGAACATAACAAAATTAAGTTTGTGCAGCAATTTAATTTGATTTTCAACATGTAAAATATGATCATTTGCACTAGGCTCTATTCCAATGTTCAAAACTTATAAGGTTTTTATAAGAGTCAAAGTAACTGAAAACAAACAAAAATATTACCATGTCAAGTGCCTCTTAAAAATAAATAGAATTTATTCTAAGTCCAATAATAGAACAAATTAATGTTTAAAGTAACAAAAGAAAGACAAGTTTAACAGAATCTTCAAAAAGAAAATTAGTAAGGTGAGGTTAACTTACAGCATCTGTTGTCAAAATAAAGCTATTTAGTAATCATATTTTTGTGTGCACAGCAGGTAAAATCCTTAAAGATTTCGACTTATACATATAAGCTAAATAGTTTATCCCTGTCATAATTTACCTTAAGAAATGGATTTAAAGATAAGTTAAAGCTAAGATTTTGTTTCTACTTACAGTATTTCCCCTTATCTATGTTTTGCTTTCCATGGTTTTATTTACCTGTGGTCAACAGCGCTCCAAAGGTTTTAAATGAAAAATTCCCAAAATAAGCAATCCATAAATTACAAATGGTGCTCCATTTTGAATAGTGTAATGAAGTCTCACACTGCCCCACTTCATCCTGACTGGATGTGACTCATCCCTTTGCCCAGCGTATTCCACCCATTAGTCATTCAGTAGCCATGTCCGTTATCAGATTGAGTGTCATGGTATCTTAGAGCTTGTGTTCAAATAACCCTTATTTTACTTAATAATGGCCCCAAAGTACCAGAGCAGTGGTGCTGGCAATCCAGACCTTCCAAATAGAAGTCATAAAATGCCTCCTTTAAATGAAAATGAAAGTTCTCAACTTAATAAGGAGAAGAAAAAATTACATGTTTAGGTCGCTAAAAATCTACGGTACAAACAAATCGTCTATGTGTTAAATTGTGAAGAAGGAAAAAGAAATACATGCTAGTTTTGCTGCTGAGCTTCAGACTGCCAAATTTAGGGCCACAGTGCATGATAATTGTTTAGTTAGGATGGAAGTGGTATTAAGGTCATATAGTATGTTGAGAGAAACCACATTCATATAATCTTTACTACTGTATATTATCATAATTGTTCAATTTTATTATTCGCTATTGTGTTAACCTCTTTCTGTGACTATAGTATACATTAAACTTTGTCAAAGATAAATACATGTAGGGAAAAAGTAGTACATGTTGGTTTCAGCATCGCATAGGCATCTCAGAACATACACTCTGCAGATGCGGGGGTGGGGGGCGGGGAACTATTGTACTAACACTGACCCAGGACACGGATAATTTATCACTTCTGAATACACTGGCACAAACTTTCGTGATTATTGCTGTATACCCGGCCATATGGTGTATGGCATACTATGGCATTTGGGAGGCTAACTTTATGCAAGTGCAGTTTTAGATTTTCAAACATATACATACATATGAAAACTATCAAGTAACTGAATTTTTTTCCTGATGAATTATCTATATATGTCACTTCAAAACCCATCTTCCTAAAAGTAGATTTTATATATTTCACAAAAAATGTAGTACAATTTATAGGAAATGCCATTTCCTATTTATCAGGCAAGACCACATTCAAATTTTCTTGTGTAGTTTTTCAACTGCTAATTTCTAAAGGAAAAAATATTACAATTGTAATCATCTAACTGAAGATAGTATGTCATGAGGACACTGCCCCAAACTGATAAAATTGAAGAGAAATACCATTGTGAAAATAAAACTCACTAAAGCTTTCTTTCTTTAAATATTAATTTTCTTGAGCATATCATATACAGACTGAATAATTGTTTAATCATCTAGAAGATGTTAATAATATCTGTAAATTCTCTTCAAGATGTGAATTGCTTCTGTTAAAGTTGAGGAAAGAGATAAAATGTTTGTTTCACTCCAATATAATACAAATTAATTATTTATTTTAGAATGTCTCATCACAGAGCTTGTCTTAACTAATCACACCATTGCACCCCTAAAGTTTTACTCTTCTTTGATAGCCCAACCTTGTTAAATTTCTAGAAATTTCCTTCTTGGCATTACCAAATCATTTATAAATTGAGAAGAGTTTCAGTTTCATTGCATCTGGACAGATACTAAAATAAAATTGCACCCCTTAATTTATTTAACAAAAATGTATTGTGCCTCCTGCATGTGCTAGTCCTTGCTTTGTTCCTAGAAATTCAATAGGCAACCAGATAGACGTGGAGCAAGGAAGACAGAATTAAAGAAATGATCATAAATGTCCAGTTAGCCATTAAGACTGAACACAACCAAGAGTCTCTGCTTCCTCCTAAAAATCACTGAAATGACAGTAAAATGCACAAAGTCACAAAGACAAAGAGAACAGGAGAGAACAGGTAAAAGTATAAGTCAACAAAATTGAAAAAAAAAAAAAAAAGTAGATGGCTTAGGTTTCAGCCTTCTTTCTGCTGAGTGCCTGGCTAGAAACGGAGGATGCCGGGACAGTGTGAGGAGGTCATTAAGAGATAAACTAATCAGTATTTCAGAGTTCCACAAAAATCTTAGAAAAGGAACCAGAGATCATATATATAAGTTGAGGCTGAAACAATTGGATTGTTAAAGTGAATGAAGAATATTTAGGCTCCTCTCTCCTCTCCCCTGGCCAAATGGATTATTCTCTGGAGATCATGAACCCAAGAGGCTCTACTGGGAGGCAACAGGAGTAAGTAAGGGAATCAATGAAGTTGAAATCGTGTATTCTCAGCAGAAGATAACTTTTTTCCCCTCAACTCTCAGAACACTGCTGCCTATCTTATATACCCCTCCTCCTGTCTGCAAGGCAGGAGATTGGAAGATCCCTCTAAAGAATTTGATAAGTCCATGAGAAAATAATTATCAATACTGACAGTTGGTGTTGCCAAAGAAATGGTCTTCTATGTCTAGTCACTCACAGGGTCCCATGAGTTGGCAAGGTCCACCAGTGCACATAGAAATTCCAACTTATCTTTTAGTGTCTCACTTTTAAATATAAATGAATGACTAGAACACATAATTCATAAGTAAAGGGAATCTGACTTACAAGACCAAAGCAAAATAAAGAAATAAGAAAGTGAAAGAAAACAAAGACCACATTACCATATTAAGGAGCAGAAGGAAACTGCAAGCAACTATAATAAATCTCCTTCAAGAGATAAGAGATGTGGCATTCATGAAACAAGAATAGAATGCTACTTTTAAAAAGTGGGATAACATTAATAGAACAATAAAGAGCCCTTAAAATTTAAAAATATAACAGAGTTTATCAAGTTAGGGAGATAAAGTAAATCACCTGTGAAATAAAATAAAATTTAAAAATAAAATGAAAGTCACAAAGACAAGGACAATATTAGAAAAAAAAATTGTAATAAATGGATCATTTCAGAAGATACAGATATTTAATAGGAATTCCAGAATAAAATAACCTAGAAATAAGAGGAAATTATAGTAAAAGGTACTAGGAATTTTCTCAGAATTGAAGTATACAAGTTTTCAGGTTGAAAGAGTTCAGAGAGTTCTCAATCCAATGAGTAAAAACTGATCCACAACAAGCTACCTTATTAGTAAATTTTACAACACCTGGAGTAATGAGAGGTTCCTCAGAAGAAAGAATATGAGCAGGAAAAAGAGAAAAAAACAAACAAAACAAGTCATGTCCCGATAGTGAAGAATCTGAATGGCCTTATAATTCGCAAAACAGTAATGGAGATATAACTTCAAATTTCTTTCTAAAAAGTTATTTACAACCCATAAGCATATACCCAAACTAGCGTGAGAATAGAATAAAAACAAGTTTAGATATTCACAGCTTCAACAATTTACATTCTCAGGAGAGTTCTGGAGAATAACTTCAGCAAAACAAAGGTATACACCAAGAAAAAGGAAAGTAAGTAATCTAAGGTACATAGAATTCAACACTGCTGCTGCTACTGCTAAGTCACTTCAGTCATGTCCGACTCTGTGCGACCCCATCCCTGGGATTCTCCAGGCAAGACTAGAGCAAGGCAAATCTCAGGGCAAGGGTGCACAATTGATGTCCCAGGCGTGAAGAACGGGAAGTTTAGATTGGGGTAGAAGAATAGAGGGCACCAAGACAGATGTCCCCAGGGGACAGGGGGCATGGGATAGAACTGAACGATGATCAAATACGCTTTATCATCCTGAGAGGCACTTGACATAACGTTGGGGAATTAATTAGCAACAAGTACAAGGAAACTAAACAATCGAAATTTTAAAAAATAAAAGGAAATTACTAGCCTTCAGGGGAAAATGTTATTTAAGAAAGAAAAGAAATGTAACCAAACTATACTGTGTGGCTCAGCAGTAAAGATTATTATGAGAAGGGTGCATTTAATGATGAGTTAAACAATGACTAGTTATTTTCTAAATTGGCTAATGAGAGAATGGATAGTGGGGAATATGGAGGAGTATAAGAGGTTTAAATCTTTATCCTTTATAGTAGAAAGTCAGCAAATAATGACTATAACTTTAAAATCCATGCAGTTGCAGTGTAAGCTCTAAGAGAGGTAGAGGACGGGCACTGCTGTTTCCACTGTAAATATTGTAGTACTATTTGTCTTTTTAAACCAAGTATACATATCGTTTGAATAAAAATTTAAACTGTGTAAATGCTAAGATAATTATCCTACAAGTAAGAAGAAGTTTTAGGAGTCATGAGAGGTTACTTAGCCTTAAGTAGACAGAAGTATTATGTAAATTATTTTTCTCTATTTCAGCCTCTGACAGGAAAGATCGTGTGGAAGAGATTTGGGGGGTTGGCATGTCTGTAGGAACGACATTCCCAAGGGAGTAAGGGGAGCAGGATTGGACAAAGGAAGGAGTTAAGCTGAAAGCAGTTGCCACAAATGCCTCCTAGGAGCCCCAGTGCTGGGATGGCTGCTCAGAGTTGCCCCAAAGGAAGCCAGGGGCCCAGGTGTTTGACTCCACTGACCAGTCACTGGATGAAGATCAAATCTCAGAGGGGAGGTGCAATCTTGGATGTCACATTAAGTGAGGCAGCTTCCTCTGAAGGCAGGAAATTCCTAGAGAGGGATTCAGATCACAGCCATCGGCCAGTATGGCCGGCAGCTGAAAACGAGTGTGTCGGTCCCAGTGGGGGGTTTAAGTGTCACACTAGAGCATACACTAAAATCCTTCTTTTATTAACAGTTCAAGTTGCAGAGTTTTATGTGTCAAAATTGGGGACACTTGAAGCTTTTTCATATTTTTTTAAAGATGCAAAAATTAGAAACAATTTTTTTGAGATGGAAGGTAACCTTCAGAGATAGATCACCATGATGCAGTTTCTCCACAGTGCTACTAAAGTATACTAGAAACAGTACTTTTGTAGGCTAATCATAAAATGGAATGAAATTTCTCTTGGAAATGCATTCAGAGTTCCCCCTTTGAATGCATGCGCACGTCTCTTGTAGAGTAACTATTTGCAGCTGATGTGGAGACTCCACTTCGCCTGATGCATATCTTATTGGAGCTGCTGCTCCAAAGGTCTGCAAACAGGAATGTGGAAAGGTAAGGGGCACAGACAGAGCGGGGAGGCAAGAGGACTGACAGGCATCAACTTTCCAGGGATTTTCCCTTCCCTTAACTGTCTCTCTTGGTCCAACAAAACCACTGTAAATACTTTGACTACCTACCATGACTTGGCTGAGGTGTGAAGTGGGGTGAGAAGACAGTGTCCTGAAGGCAGCTTTTGTTGTGTTCTGCAATATTGAAATAGAAGAGCATGAAAAATGAGAAGTTCTATAGTAAACAGAGAGGGAATTCTAGCCAGTGAATCTGCTGCCTGTGAGAGACTCTTGTTTCATTTTAGCGTGTATTTACTGAGTGCCTCATATGTGCCTGGCATTGTGGGGGGCATCAGACAGAACACAAGGCTAAATGCACAAGAGCCAAATACTTGAGGAAGCAATGAAATGTCAGGGATTGCCTGTTGTGAGAAAAATGAACTTGATCTAACCTCACTGAGGAATGTTGAAAAAGTCGACTAATCAAAAACATTAGAAATACTATCAGGGGTAACCTTAGGAAGTACTGATAAAGAATTATGAAGAACAAAACCTCAGAGTAAGCTCAATGTAGCTACTGGTGCAAATTGAATATCTGTGACCATTCACTGAAGGTAGGATGATATGTAACTGTAGCTTTAATTCCATATGAATAGAGCCGAAAACCTACTGTAATATCATGGCTACTTGCTGGCTACCTGCATGCATTCAGGGTATTTCCTTGCTTAACCATAAAATCAGTTAATTATAAATTTATGAATTTGCCAAGTCCCTTTGGGTCTCACTTTCTTTTTTTCTCCCCACACTATATATGTGTATAGGCATAACTGAACAATAAGAAAAATATATATGCATACCATCATTCAAAAAGAGCAAGACCTTGTCATGAATATTTAACTAGAAACCTCATTCTATAACCTTTACAACTCCTTCAAGCATTATGATTCCACGGGGGATTCCATTTTTAGCAAAATGCTCTTTACAATGTGGTTTTAAGAAAAAAACAAAGCATACTTTTGAATCAATTTAGAATCAAAGGGCATTTGAAAATATTCACCCAATAAACCATATCACTTCATCCAGAGTATGTCTTTCAACCAATAAGCTGTAAATGTAAACACACTTAACATGCATTTTACGTTGAAAGGTCCAAAATATTT
The DNA here is from genome assembly GCF_019320065.1 of Cervus canadensis. Classification (NCBI taxonomy): domain Eukaryota; kingdom Metazoa; phylum Chordata; class Mammalia; order Artiodactyla; family Cervidae; genus Cervus; species Cervus canadensis. The sequence continues at coordinate 58,962,687 of NC_057400.1, forward strand.
AACATGCCATACTTCAGAGCAGCTCTAGAGTAAACAAATATTCCATATATAAGTTGGATTTTTCCTTCCAAAGTCATAGTTTTGTCTGTTTGCATAATCTGTTACCAATATTTTGCCCTAGTCACATTTTCTCCCATTCCTAGACAGTTGTGTGATGGGTTTATCATTGTTACTTTATTTTGGTCGCAAACCATGAGTAATTCATTTTTCAATTGATTTATGCTATTTATAAAGTGCCACATCAACTATTACTGAAGTTCAGCTTTTGAATTCTGACAGCGCTGGTAAATAAAACACTATCTGCAGTAAAGAAATTGCTGAGTGCTGTTTGGAAGAGTTCTCTTTTGACCTAATTGTCCAAATGCAGTTGGCAATCACTTCACACAAATTCAGATTATAAGAAACTGCTCTTTCCCTGAAGACAAGTTACTTGTCTGATATTTCAGTATGCAAATAGCACATACTTCTGTTTGTGTTTCTGATCATGTACTATTCAAAGCTTCTGAAAATACCATGCTCTAAAACACAATGTCCTCCTCTAAAAATGCTGAAAAAAATACATGTGTAAATGTGTGCAATCATGTATAATATCATATTCCTGTAAAGCAGGAAAATACATAACCGTGTTGGCACCAAAGGAATGTTGTACTCTCTGTTATATCAAGAGGAGGCTTGTGTGCTATTACCTAGTAAGAGGCAGGTCGTCTAGCAACCCCCTTGAACAACTGGCAGCTTAGTTTACATTCTGCAGAGCAGCTGCCTCCTCCTATTTTAACTGGCATTGCATCACAAAACATAATAGTCACTTGTGTAATTTGTAACACTGACAGGATTTGACCTTATTCCCGCAATAAATTTTCTGCAATATTTAAGAAGGTCATCTAGTTACTTGCTCACACTGAATACTATTTAGAGGTCCATTCAATTCAAGTATTTACCTTTACCAATACCTAGCATTGTTAACAATCCTTTAATTTTTCTAAGTATCGTTAATGCCAGAGTATTTTAGCTTTTTTAGGTATTGTTACAGGTAACTTGGAATTCTCTAATTTGGAACTTGGAATTCAAAGACAATCAAAATATTCACTGAGAATAAACAAAGCACACATTATGTATTAAAAAACTGTCTACTGTTTACTTTAGAGGCAACTGCAACACAATAAGCTTCAAAAACTAAACTGATTGACTGATTGATTAATCAACTGCTCCTCATAAGAATGTAGTAAAACCCTTAGCCGCTTGGAAAACACCTCAGTCTATGTCAGGCCATATGGGTATCTTTTTTCATCACCTGCTGAGCATCCTAACTGAATCCCATTCCTGTCTATTTTAACAAGAACAACCCTCTGTCATCATATTTCTGATAATAAATGAAGACGGTATCTAATTCTGTCTGTATCTGCTCCAAGTCTACTCTTTCAGCATAGATTCTTCATCAGTGTTCGAAGAAGACTAGAACGTGGTGATTTGTCTAAAGTTTTTGTCATAAGGAAAGCTCTGCCCTTCTAAAACAAAAAAATTACACACCCTCATTTATTTCATTTGAAGCTTTGACCGTACTTGGGTGGAAGCTGAGTCAAAAGGCTCCTGCAGCTGCCAGCTTCCCGGAGATGACCCCTCTCTGTTTACACCTCTGTGTAGTTTTTTTTTTTTTTTTAAGGTTTAATGTAGCAGCTGGAAGTTTCATATCTCACTCCAGCTTTTGGCAAGATGAGAACAGAACAGCTTCCAGGCTTGATATAACATTCAAAACTCTCCCTTTGGGATCCTTCTGTTTAGACCTACACATTCTCCTTCCCAACGCCATCCCAGATCAGGTGCCTGCAGCCTTTCTGTTTAACCATTTGGTGAGCACTTCCCCAAAGGCTGCCTGTACAGAAGCAGAATACTTTCAAAATTATTTAGACCATGATGTCAATCAAGGTGATTCATTTTCTTTGGTCTTTTAAGAGCTCATAGCTACTATTGTCATGTTAACTGCATGCAGTTTACACATAAAGAATCCATTTGACGGAAAGTTGACCATCTGATAAAAAATTAACTGGATCAGAACGTTGTTACTAGTGTTTGTTCCTTAAAGCAGAAAGTCACAGAACTAATTTGTCCTGTTGTCTTCTGTCCTCTCTTATATAAGACTCAACTCACTGTCAATCAAGTCAAAGTTTAGAGACTTTCTAAGGAAAAATAAGCATTTGCAAACTGAAATGTAACACAAATCACTTCAATAGCTTAGATTTGTACTTTTTAAGATGTCAAGCTAAACACAGTAGGAAGTGAAGGAGTATTAGCTCTGGATTTCAAGTTATTATAATTTTTCAATGTCTGTCTCATGTTTTTGGCTGTCAGATATAATCATCTTGGAAATCCCATCTTCAGTGTTAGTTCTGTTTAGGGCCTCAGGGGAACAGCTATAAAAATGAATTAGTCCCATGAAAACAAACTACTTATGGGTGTTTCCTGCATGGTATTTGGACTACAGAATAGACATTCCATAACCTTGACTTGACAAGAGTGCAAGGTGACAGATGAACAACACTGGAGAAGGTAATGAATACAAATTTACAAATTTGGTTCTACATTGTTCTACCCATCCCAACCCTGACTCAAATGTCTAGAAGGAAATATGGATGCTGCCCTCAAATTATATGAAAAATCTATTTACTGCCTTCTTCATTTGAAGACCCATACCTTCATTTTTAGACAAAGCAAAAAAGTAAAGCAAATTCATTTAATGCTGTTCCTGTGTTCCATCTACTAAAATTTCTAACTTTCATAAGCAACAACACCAGGAAGTGATCATTTGAATAATCTTCTACATGAGTGCCCCCTCAGCAATTTTGTCCATCCCTGGTGACTTAGGCGGTAAAGGATCTGCCTGCAATGCGGGAGGCCCGGGTTCCATCCCTGGGTTGGGAAGATACCCTGGAGAAGGGAATGGCAACGCACTACAGTATTCTTGCCTGGAGAATTCTATAAACAGAGCAGCCTAGTGAGCTAGTCTATCGAATCACAAAGAGTCAGACACGACTGAGTGACCAACACACACACACACACACATGCTAGAAGAGTAGGGCAAAATGGTTAAGATCATTCTCACAGTTCTGTTGCTTTCTTGTTATAAAAGCTTGGCTAAGTTATTTAACCCCTAATTAACCCTTTCATTTTGTGAAAGAAAAGCAAAAATGAAAAACATAAGAATACTGGATTCATAGAATTAATGTTAAATGAGATAGGGCATATGGAGACATATTATAGTTTTATTCAAAATAGATTATAAAATGTGTACCTTCTAGTATAAGTTGTGTGATGTACTAGTCAATTATTTAAAGATTTTATTGAACATATGTATGTTTCCAATATTTGCTTGTGCTAGGAATTTTTTGCATTGAATGTGTTCACATTTAATTACTCATCTGTGTCAACTGTTGAACATATTTTCTATATACAACAAATTACTTAAAACAGATATCCCATAGATATATGATGGTGCTCCCTCATCAAACATCCATGACCACATCTTAATAAAGAAAGTAAATACAATCATAGAAAGATTATGAATGGAGACAGCTAAATGTTCCCAGGCTTGTCTTGGGCTTCTAATCCAGAAAGTATCAATTAATAAGTTACCAAATATAAGAATAAATGAAGTATATAGTACCAGTCTCTAAGAGATACAGACCTACACCTAAATAAGCACCAATTTAGGCCAACTTGGGCTTCCTTGGTGCTCAGACGGTAAAGTGTCTGCCTGCAGTGCAGGAGACCCTGGTTCGATCCCTGGGTTGGGAAGATCCCCTGGAGAAGGAAATGGCAACCCACTCCAGTATTCTTGCCTGGAAAATTGCATGGACTGAGGAGCCTGGTAGGCTACAGTAAATGGGATCACAAAGACTCAGACACGACTGAGCGACTTCACTTTCACTCTCACTTTAGGCCAACTTATCACATATGTTGAATAAGTTTTATAAATTGACAACATGCTGATATGCCCTCAGATCTACTTTTATTTTGGATGACTGCTCTAATACTATCCTTGGACTGGGCACATGAAACAGACATATTGGAGGTTACAGTTCAGTGTCCAATGGGAGAAACAGATAATAAACAATAATATTATGAGTTATGTATTGTGAAGAAATAACCAGGACACAGTAGTTCAATAACAGTAGTTGAATAAAGTAGTTGAATAAAGGGTCATTATCCACCATAAATGGCCCAGGAAAGTGCTTGGGGAATTATATAACATTTAAATTGATATCTGAAGGATGGAGGGGTCAGTAATGTGACTAATGGGGAAGAGGGTGTTATAGACTGGTTATTTGTGCTCCCCTCAAAATTCATGCTGAAACCATATCCATTAAACGAATGGCATTATGAGGTGAGACCTTTGAAAGGTAATTAGAATTAGAGGAGTCCATGTGGGTCGACCTCTCATGGCATTATAAGAGTCAAGAGAGAGTTTGCTCCCCCTCACTGCTCTCTGCCAGAAGAGGATACAATGAGAAGTAGGCAGTCTACAGCCTTGAAGAGGGTCCTCGCTAGCACTCAACAGTGCAGACATGTTGAACTTGGACTTCCAGCCTTCAGAACCATGAGAAATAATTCCTGTTGTTCCCCTGGAGTAGGAAAATGGAAACCGACTCCAGTACTCTTGCCTGGGAAATTCCATGAACAGAGGAACTACAGTCCATGAGGTTGTCAAGAGTCGGACATGACTGAGAACACACACTGTTTAAAAGCCACCAAGCCTACAGTTTGTTATAGCAGCCCAAATTAACGGACGCAGGAGGTTTTACGCAAAGTGGTTAGGTTGGCAGAAGCCAGAGAAGAAATGGTTAAGCAGTAATGATCCAGTGTTACTGCTTGCACAAAGAGGATGTCTAATGGTGTTCTGTAGGTAGTATCACAGCACTGCATCCTAAGACATGAGTGTCATTGTAGCTTCTGGTCAGAAAGTGACTTTTCTTATCAAAGAGGACAATTATAAAGTGTTTCCTTCCCCAGAGACTAGTAAAGAAGGCTGAGGATGGAACTGATTCAGTTAGAAGAAGCTGCAGGGCAGACTGAGCCAGATGTCTGCATTTTGCAGACCATATCAAAGGCAAGCAAAGCCTCAGGTTCAATTAATTAAAAGATGTACTTTATTTAATTTTACAGAACTTGAGAACAGACTAAAACAACAAAAGTATCAATCAGGGCAGCCTGAAAGTGTAAAATAACATGGGTTGCACATAAAAGAAGCTACAAAATTTGGACAATAGAGAAAAAGAAAATTTAACCCAACCAGAACAAAGAATATATCATTAACGGCAATAACTATCACTAGTTTGTGAGAAGAGACTGAAAGTTAATGCTGTTAATTCAACAAATATTTATTGTCTTACATCAGGGTACCAAAAAAACAAGGAGACAAAGATACCTGCTCTCAGGGAACCTACAACGAGGGGCTAACAGGAGGAGGGGAGAAATGACTGGCATCAAGCATTAAACACAAGGAATATGTAAATGATATAGTAAGTTAGAAAATGCTAAATACTGTGGAAGAAGAAAAAGTTCAGTAGGAAAAGGAAGAAAAAGGTGGCAGAAGGGCTGATTCACAATATTAAATAGTTGTTCCAACAGAAAGAGACTCGCAGTCTTTCTAGTTGAGGGGCGTGGAGGAAGGAAGGGATAGTTAGGGAGTTTGGGATGGACATGTACACACTTCTGTATTTAAAATAACAACAAGGACCTCCTGTTGTCCATGGAACACAGGGAACTCTGTTCAATGTTATTTGGCAGCCAGAATGGGAGGGGAGTTTGTGGGAAAATGGATACATGTATACGTATGGATACATATGTATGGTTGAGTCCCTTTGCTGTTCACCTCAAACTGTCACAACATTATTCATCAGCCTGACCCCAATACAAAATAGAGTTTTTAAAAAAATAGCTGTTCAAGTCAGCCTCATTGATAAGCTGATGTTTAAGCAAAGACTTGCAGGAGATAAAGGAATTCTCAACAGCTATCTGAAGGAACAAAACTCTAGGTTAAGAGAATCCAGCTCAGGCATTGCTGTCAGTACTTATATTTCCATGTAGTAAAATAAGTATTTCATTCATTTACATGATCATTATACATATATTAAAATATATTTTAGGCATGAATTATCATGTTCAGGCAAATCCTTTTCTTGCCTTCAACTAAATAAAATAGCCCTGCCAGATGTCACTAGAAATAGATTTCATGACTTCTTTGGATCTTAACTAACAAGATTCAAGATTCTAAATCCAGAATAGGTAAAACAAAGAAAGCAGTACTCATTACAAAATGCTGCTTTGTGAGGGATCATTTCTATCCCAACATGTTTCACATTATCTTGGGTAAAATAGAGGAAATAAATATGTTATGAACCTTACCTGAGGAGGAATTAAAAAATAATTTAGCTTAATATCCAACTTTCACTTTTGACATTGTAGTCCCAGGTAAATTCTGCTTTCTCCAGTTCGAAAGCAAATAAATGTTAAAAGCTTAATCTGAGGAGGCTTGGAAGATCAAGGAAAGCTTCCACCCCGACTCTTCCTGCCCTCCCAATTGAGAGAGTTGTTTTAGAGGAAGTGAAGTATGATTTAGTACTTAAAATGATATTATTCTTAGAATAAGATACGCTATATATGTATAATTTTTAAATTTTTTAATTTTGTATTGCTATAAGTTGATTCACAATGCTGTGTTAATTTCAGCACACAGCAAAGTGATTTAATTATACACATCCATATATCTACTTTTTCAGATTCTTTTCCCATGTAGATCATTACAGAGTATTGCATGTAGTTCCCTGTGCTATACAGTAGATCTTTGTTGATTATCTATTTTACATATAGTAATATGCATATGCCAATCCCAACCTCCCAGTTCATTCCCCACCCCCCACCCACATTTCTCCTTTGGCAACACAAGCCCACCCTCTGTGTCTGTGAGTCTGTTCCTTTTCTATAAACAAGTTCACCTGCTTATTTTTTTTTAGATTCCACATATAAGTGATATCATACAATATTTGTCTCTCTCTGACTTACTTCACTTAATATGATAAGCTCTTGGTCCCTCCATGTTGCTGCAAATGGCATTATTTCATTCTTTTTTAGGGCTGAGTGATATTCCATTGTATATAACCACATCCTCTTTATCCATCATCTGTCAATGGACATTTAATTTGCTTTCCTGTCTTGGCTATTGTGAATGGTGCTCCTATAAACATTGGAGTGCATGCATCTTTTCGAATTAGAGTTTTTGTCTTTTCTGGATGTTCACCCAGAATAGGATAGCAGGATCATGTGGCAACTCTATTTTTAGATTTTAAAGGAATCTCCATATTGTTCTCCGCAGTAGAACTCCATAGTACACCAATTTACATTCCCACCAACAGTATAGGAGGGTTCCTTTTTCTCCACACCCTTTCTAGCATTTATTATTTGTAGACTTTTTGGTAATGGCCATTCTGACCAGTACGAGGTGATACCTCATTGTAGTTTTAATTCACATTTCTCTATTAGCGATGTTGAACATCTCACATGTAGTATATATGTGACCCCTTGATTCTTGAAAAAAAGAGATTCTTAGCTTTTTTAAAATAATGGGGAGAGGGGGAGAAGTTTGCTTTAGTTTTGCTAATTAAAGCAAAAATGTGATGAAATTATTGAAAAGGCCAGTTAAATCTTAAGGCAGCATTCATGGAAATATAGTATTCAGCTCTTAAAAGTAATTTACATATATTTTGCATCAGTCCTATCATACGTAATTAATAAAGTTCATTTCTGAGTATTACATTTAAAAAGAAATTTTAGGAAGAAATGGTTAGGTTATAAGATCATGACCTCAGTGATGCAGGGGTACAGAAGCTGCCATAAGAAGAATGGTTAATGAACACAGTCAGAGACAAGATAAGACAGAACTTTCAAATATTTGGAGGGCTGTCATAATGGCTTTAACAGAAGCTTTTAGTACATTCCATATGACAGAATGAGGCCCAGTGGCAGGCAGTTAAGAAGAAGCAGATTTTGGCACAGAGTAAGGAGAAACTTTGTGAAAATTAGAACATTCTAGATTTTTAAAAAGTGGTTTATCAGCTCATAAACTAAACTCTGGTTATTATGAGTATTCAAAAAGAATTTAGATGGTGAACTATAGTCAACATTCCCATATATAGTGGAATCCTACTGTCTAGGCTTGATCGCTGAAAAATTTTCCCATAGTCACATTCCTCGATTTTATGATGTTTACAAATGAGCAATGGCTAAACTAAAATGCCTTCTCTTCTGAATCATGTCATAAAAATTGGTATAAATTTGAGCTACTTCATTTATAAGTTTGTTGATATATTAAATGTTATCCAAGCTATCATGGACCAAATTAAAAATGCTAGAAATGAGGTCATACTGCTTAGTGAGTTAACTTTCTTTAGTGACAATGATGAATTGGGTCATTCTAGTTCCTAATTTATTACCTTTTATCTCCACACATTCTTTTGGCCCTGCTTTGTGATACCAGAACTGGGCTTTGCAGACCACATTTCTCATTTGCGAGCTAGCTTGGTGTTAGGTCCTGCTAATGCAAGAAGCTGGGAGAGACTGCAAGCCTGAAGGGAAGAGAGTGGTTCTCTTCTTCCAGGGCTCTGTTTCTCATGCTACAGTGAGAAAATCGGTGCGTGTGTGTTGGAGAAGGGTGATATGGAACAGTGTTCTAGAAGTCTCTCCCAGTGGTAGAAATTCTCATAGATTTGCAGCAGTTGACGACCTCCATCTACTTGCCCCTTCAGCCCAGCATCAGGCAGCATGTTTGTGCGGGAGCCACAGCCACTCATCAGGGGTCTGACTCTCACCTGTTAAGAGATCCTTTCTTCTAGAACTCCCTTCTTCCCTTGTATTTTGGTAAGTCTCAAGAGTCCTTCTTTCTATAGCTGCTACTCAGAATAAATTTGAGTTCCCTATTATTTCTTATCGTAGTTAACCATCCGATATCTAATTGATAAACATTTACACTTATATTTACCTGGACAAACTGCTGTCGTGGTTCCCACCCCCTGATTGTACCATGACTAATACAAGAATTGACAATAAAAATTAAAAGCAAATGCTGTGTGCTGTGCGTAGTCGCTCAGTCATGTCCAACTCTTTGCGACCCCGTGGACTGTAGCCCGCCAGGCTCCTTTGTCCGAATAATAAAAGCCAATTCAAAGCCTCTCACTACTGTTGTTGTTCACTCACTCAGTTGTGTCCGACTCTTTGTGACCCCATGGACTGCAGCACACCATGCTTCCCTGTCCTTCACCATCTCCCACAGCTTGCTCAAACTCATGTCCATTGAGTCAGTGATACCATCCAACCACCTCATTCTCTGCTGTCCCCTTCTCCTCCTGCCTTCAACCTTTCCCAGCATCAGGGTCTTTTCTAATGATTCAGCCCTTTGCATCAGGTGGCCAAATTATTGGTTTCTCCTAAAACTATCACACAATAAATAGGAATGTTATTTTCCTTCCCCTGATATTGTGATGATGTCTAGGATAATGGGTTGAGTAAAAATGGTTTTAAACACGTTTCACTGGGCACTGGTCCTGTTCTGACGGAAGAGCTTGATGAGTATCATATACATTCATAGTCTTCCAACAGCTTGCCTTACCATAGCCCCCAAGGACTGCTTAGAAATATGTGAAGCACGGATCTGTGGAAGGCAGATAAGCTTGACATGAACATCAGTTGTGTAAAATCTCACAACAACAACAAAAAATTAACACATGTAGCTTCTTTGGTGTCACATTTAACCATATCCAGTGATTATGGGGTTTCCCAGGTGGCTCAGATGGTAAATAATCTGCCTGCAATGTTGGAAACTGGGTTCAATCCTTGGGTTGGGAAGATCCCCTGGAGAAGGAAACGGCAACCTATTTCAGGATTCTTGCCTGGAAAGTCCCATGGACGGAGGAGCCTGGCAGGCTACAGTCCGGGGGGTGGCAGAGAGTAGGACACAACTGACCAACAAACGCAATAACCATAGTAACTATGAAAAGGATGCTAAAAACATAGGATCTACTCTAAGTCTACATATCAAATAATTCATTATAAATTTGGCATAAAAATGTCGTATACTAATGTTTGAGTATAAATATATATAAATTATAAATGTTCAATCAGCTCTGTAGATCTCAGTAGAATCTAAATACTTGCTCCTGACCAAAATTCTATAAAACAAGATAGCAATCACCAGAAAAAAAAGATGTAATAAAAGAGGTCAAAACATTAAAAGTCAAATGTTTACCATCTTTCCTCTTCTCCTGCTTGTGAAAGAAAGACTTTTAGTTGCTCAACTATACTTCTTCATTATGCTGATTTAGACGGTGGTGGTGCTGGAGGTTATAAGTATGGATAAAGAATGAAAAAAGTCAGATAAAGAGAGTGATTTTGCTGTGCAACAAAATAAAATGTAGGGAGCAAAGAAGGAACTAACAAAAGGCCCTTAAGGTATTAACATAGGGAACAAAAAAGTGGAGGAACAGAGAATTTGGGATTGACATAGAAGAGCCAGGGAGAATCTAACTCAGAAGTAGAGGGTTCTGGTTGGGAGCTGGGGAAACAAAGATGTGTGATTACAAGAAAGGCAAGGATTTAGGGGAAATATTGGATTGGCCAAAAAGTTTGTTCATAACATCTTACAAAAAACCCAAACAAACGTTTGGGTTAACCCAATATACTTGACTGAGCGACTGGGCTGAACTAAATATATGTAAAGGAAATTTTAATATGTTTTCCTACGTGATGTTTGTTTAATACTCCCCAGAGTAACCTCAATGTTGTTGTTCGATTGCTGAATCATGTCTGATCTTTGCAACTTCATGGACTGCAACACACCAGGCTTCCCTGTCCTTCACTGTCTCCCGGAGTTTGCTCAAACTCATGTCCATTGAGTTGGTGAGGCCATCCAACCATCTCATACTCTGTCGTCCCCTTCTCTTCCTACCCTCAATCTTTCCCAGCAGCAGGGTCTTTTCCAATGAGTCAGCTCTTTGCATTGAATTCGTCAAAGCATTGGAGCTTCAGTTTCAGCATCAGTCCTTCCAATGAATATTCAGGGTTGATGTCCTTTAGGGTTGACTGGTTTGATCTCCTTGCAGTCCAAGGGACTCTCAAGAGTCTTCTCTAGCACCACAAATCGAAAATACCAATTTTTCAGTGCTCAGCCTTCTTTATGGTCCAACTCTCACATCTGTACATGACGATTGTATAGCTTTGACTATACAGATCTTTGTCAGCAAAGCAACGTCTCTGCTTTTGAATATGCTGTCTAAGTTTGCCATAGCTTTTCTTCCGAGGAGCGAGCGTCTTTTAATTTCATGGCTGCAGTCATCATCCGCAATAGTTTTGGAGCCCAAGAAAATAAACTCTGCCACTGTTTTCAGTTTCCCTGTCTATTTGCCGTGAAGTGATGGGACCGGATGCCATCATCTTAGTTTTTTGAAAGTTGAGTTTTTCTGTTTTGGATGGGTTATCATTACCATCTTTCTAAATTCCATATATATTCGTTAGTATACTGTATTGGTCTTTATCTTTCTGGCTTACTTCACTCTGTATAATGGGCTCCAGTTTCATCCATCTCATTAGAACTGATTCAAATGAATTCTTTTTGACGGCTGAGTGATATTCCATGGTGTATATGTACCACAGCTTCCTTATCCATTCGTCTGCTGCTGGACATCTAGGTTGCTTCCATGTCCTGGCTATTATAAACAGTGCTGCGATGAACATTGGGGTGCACGTGTCTCTTTCAGATCTGGTTCCCTATATGCAAAACAGAAAAAGAGACACAAACATGTACAGAACAGACTTTTGGACTCTGTGGGAGAAGGTGAGGGTGGGATGTTTAGAGAGAACAGCGTCGAAACATGTATATAATCAAGGGTGAAACAGATCACCAGCCCGGGTTGGATGCATGAGACAAGTGCTCGGGGCTGGTGCGCTGGGAAGACCCAGAGGGATCTGGTGGAGAGGGAGGTGGGAGGGGGGATCGGGATGGGGAATACATGTAAATCCATGGCTGATTCATGTTAATGTATGGCAAAAATCACTACAATATTCTAAAGTAATTAGCCTCCAACTAATAAAAATAAATGAAAAAAAAAAAGAAAGATGAGTTTTAAGCCAACTTTTTCACTCTCCTATTTTACCTTTATCAAGAGGCTCTTTAGTTCCTCTTTACTTCCTGCCATTAGGGTAGTATCATCTGCATATCTGATATTTCTCCCAGAAGTCTTGATTCTAGCTGTGATTTATCCTGTCCAGAATTTTGCATGATGAGGTTACTCCCCAGGGAAACCGCGACAAAATGTAATAAAGTTTTCCATTGCTTTCCAAGACTTTTTTCTGTTTTATTTGGTGTGGCACATTAGTTTATTTTGGATGTGACCGGATAAAAGAGAGAAGTCTCAGGATAGCCCAGTTACATTCAGGACTCAGATGGAAAGGAGAGGCCTTTCCATCCTCTGGTGCATCTTTCTATTACATGCTTTCATATCAGTTTTGCATAAAAAAATGCAACTGGAAAAGAAGTAAATACTTACCGCTGTCTGTATTACATACGGGTTCCCTTCTTTCTACCCCAAATTTCATAATATAATTCAAATGTATCTTTTAGTATTCAATAAAGATGACCTAATGTACTAAAGATGTCCTAGTACTAAACACAATAGCTGGTCATTTTTAAATCCTCTTTAGGTTATCAAGTATACTATTAAGTACAATTTTGTTATAAAATTTATAGAGATTGGTGACATTATTTGTATAGTCAAGATTATACTCTTCCCATAACAATGAATGCTCAAGTAAAAGGAAATATCCAAAATACTTATTAGTTTATCTATTTCTTACTTCAGAATGCCACTTTTTTTTCAGTATCAGGAATAAAAATTTAATACCTTCTTGGGAGTTGAGGGTACTAGAAAATGGGAGAAGGCCAAGATGAATAGCACAGAGTTTCACCATCAGGCTAATGAGTGAGAATGATTTAAACATGGCAGGGCCATGAGCCCCCTGAGTTACAAAAAGTATGTCTGATATTCTAGAAACTAAGATCTTTCTGCCTGATGTAGAAGAGAAACTCTACAGACTATTTGAAAGCTTTCACTTCTTATTATACAAAACTACTGCCTCTGAGTATTGTGAGTTTCACTTCTAGTAATGGAGAATTCACCCTTTACTAGACCAATGCCCGCCCCCACCCCCACCACAGGTAACAATCAGAAACTTTGTGCAAAGAGTGTTTTTAAATTACCAGGACTGGAACTAGGGTGAGGTGAGTACAAGGTGCAAAAGTTAGGAGTGCCAGGAGCTCAGTAATTCAGAGAAATCACATTCTAATGCAGTGTTTTTAAAATTTAAAATTTGTGCAAAAACTCCACCGTGAACAAAGTGTCAAAATTTTAAATAAAAATAGGGCCAATGTTGTAGATTTTTTTCTCTTATCTCTGGTTCTAACATGGTTCCGCATGACTCTGTCACTCATCCTTCTTTAAAATGTTGGTATTTTTCTGATCATGGATTTTTGCATTAATTAGTAAGCAACAAATAGAATGAAGGAAATTATCTGGGTTCTGTGAAGGAGGTAGTTGCTCAGGGAACGACTGAGAGAAAAAAGGTACAAAAGATGAGTGAGGATCATCTCTGCTCCATCCAAACTAATCACAGTTACTCCTCTGGAAAGCGTCAAAAATGTGACTGTGAATGTTACCGTCTCAATGGAGCCAAACATTTTTTGACCCTTAGTGTTGAATGCTAGTTTCATCTTCATTTTTGCCTGGCATTTGGAGCTTGCTGTATAATCTGTGCTAACTCCAGTCTGGAACACTATAGAACAACTTGACAGTCTGAACTAAAACTGCAGCAAAGGGAATCATTATCGAGTTGCCACTAAGGAAAGCCTTCAAAAACTAGGAAAAAAAAAAAATCTTTTGGTAATGGCTTCTGTCTCAGGTTGTTTGAGTGCAATTTGACAGAATTTGGTAATAGGGATGTTTGGTAAATTCAGAGATGCTCTGCCAGAATCCTTTCAAGAACCTTGCTCCTTGGTTCTGGGGAATGCAGTCATCACTGCTGCCAGCTCTCACCTCATTCAGGGTCCACCTTAGGTGAAAAGAACCACCTTCCTTGACATCACACCCCTCTCAGGGTTGCCCATATCTGCTGGATGAGCAGAACAGGAGTTGAAGGGCCCTCAGCATTTCGATCTAAGGCAAACAGTTCTGAAGGGCAGTATTCTTGCATAACTCTTGCTGGATTGGTCCAAGATACATTGGTCTGCATTGGTTCAATTACTCCTGATGTTCAGCCTTGCTTCCTCTGCTCCCTTTCATATCTCTCATTCCAAAGCCCATCTCCACATTTGCTTTGCAAACTCAATGTAGACAGAGAGGGAAACTAGAGGACATTTTTTTCCTTTTACAATTATTATTCCAAACAACAAAAAATGAATGCAAAAAAGAATTAAATACACCACTATATTTGCCACATAACTCTTTGATCTCTCTCAATTTAGATTGTAATTGGCAGGCTCCAGATGGTAAAGAATCTACCTGCAATGCAGGAGCCCCAGGTTCAATCTCTGGGTCATGAAGATCCCCTGGAGAAAGGAATGGCAACCCACTCCTATTCTTGCCTGGAGAATTCCATGGACAGAGAAGCCTGGTGGGCAATAGCATGTGGGGTAGCAAAGAGTCGGACATGACTGAGCGACTAACACACTTTCTTTCTTCCTATGATTTTGGATTCATATTTTTGACTGATATTTTTTAACATACAGAACCTTATAGCACATTTGTTCACATGTCTATCTTTTGCAGTGCCCTTGTGGTATTCAACGGTAGATTTCTTAACTGTCTCCAAATTTATGGCCTTTAAATTTTTTCCCTTTTTTCACTGCTTAAGATAGTGCTGTTATAAATATTTTTGCACAAATTGCTTGCTTGCTTTTTTGATTAATTCCTTTGACAATTGCTTTCCTAGAGTTGGATCAGAGTCCTGTAAATATCAACACTCAGACCAGTCAGCAGAGGAGAATGGAAGAGTAAAAGGGAAAAGAATAAGGAGTCACATAGTTACCACCTTTTCCTTTCTTATATATAAAAGATGTCTGTAAAAGGAATGAATATAAATCTCAGACAACCTGAAAATCCAATCTTGGATAATTTCATTTTCCCTATGAATCTTCTTGAATAATCCTACTTTACAGTAATTTAACTCAGATGACCAGTATATCTACTACAGTGGGCAGGAGTCCCTTAGAAGAAATGGAGTAGCCCTCATAGTCAACAAAACAGTCTGAAATGCAGTACTTGGGTGCATTCTCAAAACGACAGAATGATCTCTGTTCATTTCCAAGGCAAACCATTCAATATCACAGTAATTTAAGTCTATGCCCCGACCAGTAATGCCAAAGAAGCTGAAGTTGAACAGTTCTATGAATAACTACAAGACCTTCTAGAACTAACACCCAAAAAAGATGTCCTTTTCATTATAGGGGACTGGAAAGCAAAAGTAGGAAGTCAAGTAACACCTGGAGTAACAGGCAAATTTGGCCTTGGAGTACAGAATGAAGCAGGGCAAAGGCTAATAGAGTTCTGCCAAGAGAACGCACTGGTCATAGCAAACACCCTCTTCCAACAAAACACAAGGGAAAACTCTACACAAGGACATCACCAGATGGTCGACACTGAAATCATATTGATTGATTATATTCTTTGCAGCCAAAAATGGAGAAGCTCTACACAGTCAGCAAAAACAAGACCGGGAGCTGACTGTGACTCGGATCATGAACTCCTTATTGCCAAATTCAGACTTAAATTGAAGAAAGTGGGCAAAAACCTTTAGACCATTCAGGTATGACCTAAATCAAATCCCTTATGACGATACAGTGGTAGTGAGAAATAGATTTAAGGGCCTAGACCTGATAGACAGAATGTCTGATGAACTATGGATGGAGGTTCATAACATTGTACAGGAGACAGGAATCAAGACCATCCCCAAAAAAAAGAAATGCAAAAAAAGCAAAATAGCCCTCTGAGCAGAACTTACAAATAGCTGTGAAAAGACGGGAAGTGAAAAGCAAAGGAGGAAAGGAAGATATACCCATTTGAATGCAGAATTCCAAAGAATAGCAAGGAGAGATAAGAAAGCCTTCCTCAGCGATCAATGCAAAGAAATAAAGGAAAACAACAGAATGGGGAAGACTAGAAATCTCTTCAAGAAAATGAGAGATACCAAGGGAACATTTCATGCAAAGATGGGCACAATAAAGAGCAGAAATGGTAGGGACCTAACAGAAGCAAAAGATATTAAGAAGATGTAGCAAGAATACACAGAAGAACTGTACAAAAAAGATCTTCACAACCCAGATAATCATGATGGTGTGATCACTCAGCTAGAGACAGACATTCTGGAATGTGAAGTCAAGTGGGCCTTAGGAAGCATCACTACGAACAAAGCCAGTGGAGGTGATGGAATTCCAGTTGAGCTGTTTCAAATCCTGAGAGATGATGCTGTGAAAGTGCTGCACTCAATATGCCAGCAAATTTGGAAAACTCAGCAGTGGCCACAGGACTGGAAAAGGTCAGTTTTCATTCCAATCCCTAAGAAAGGCAATGCCAAAGAATCCTCAAACTACTGCACAATTGCACTCATCTCACATGCTAGTAAAGTAATGCTCAAAATTCTCCAAGCCAGGCTTCAGCAATACGTGAACCGTAAACTTCCAGATGTTCAAGCTGGTTTTAGAAAAGTCAGAGGAACCAGAGATCAAATTGCCAACATCCTCGGGATCATCAAAAAAGCAAGAGAGTTCCAGAAAAACATCTATTTCTGCTTTGTTGACTATGCCAAAGCCTTTGACTGTGTGGATCACAATAAACTGTGGAAAATTCTGAAAGAGATAGGCATACCAGACCACCTGACCTGCCTCTTGAGAAACCTGTATGCAGGTCAGGAAGCAACAATTAGAACTGGACTTGGAACAACAGACTGGTTTCAGATAGGAAAAGGAGTATATGTCAAGGCTGTATATTGTCACCCTGCTTATTTAACTTATATTCAGAGTACATCATGAGAAACGCTGGGCTGGAGGAAGCACGAGCTGGAATCAAAATTGCCCGGAGAAATATCAATAACCTCAGATATGCAGATGACACCACCCTTATGGCAGAAAGTGAAGAAGAACTAAAGAGCCTCTTGATGAAAGTGAAAGAGGAGAGTGAAAAAGTTGGCTTAAAGCTCAACATTCAGAAAACTAAGATCATGGTATCTGGTCCCATCACTTCATGGCAAATAGATAGGGAAACAGTGGAAAGAGTGGCTGACTTTATTTTTCTGGGTTCCAAAATCACTGCAGATGGTGATTCCAGCCATGAAATTAAAAGACGCTTACTCCTTGGAAGGAAAGTTATGACCAACCTAGACAGCATATTAAAAAGCAGAGACATTATTTGCCAACAAAGGTTCGTCTAAGTCAAGGCTATGGTTTTTCCAGTGGTCATCTATGGATGTGAGAGTTGGACTATAAAGTAAGCTGAGCACCAAAGAATTGATGGTTTTGAACTGTGGTGTTGGAGAAGACTCTTGAGAATCCCTTGGACTGCAAGGAGATCCAACCAGTCCATCCTAAAGGAGGTCAGTCCTGGGTGTTCATTGGAAGGACTGATGCTGAAGCTGAAACTCCAGTACTTTAGCCACCTGATGCAAAGAGTTGACTGGTTGGAAAAGACCCTGATGCTGGGAGGGATTGGGGGCAGGAGGAGAAGGGGACGACAGAGGATGAGATGGCTGGATGGCATCACTGACTCGATGGACATGAGTTTGAGTAAACTCCGGGAGTTGGTGATGGACAGGGACGCCTGGCGTGCTGTGATTCATGGGGTCGCAAAGAGTCGGACACGACTGAGTGACTGAACTGAACTGAACAGTAATTTAGACTTTGAATATGGATAATGAAAATAAATTTGTTTATATACCATTATCCAAAATCCAGTTTATGGAATATTCAATGACTTATGTTTAGTATGAAGGAAAAAAGTTCAGAGGGTAAACAAGTTTGGCAAATAGTACATATTAAAAATCTTCTTAAAGATTAATAATGTAGTTTACTTCAGTTGTTCAGTCAAGTCCAACTTTTTGCAACCCCATGGACTGCGGCACGCCAGGCCTCCCTATCCATCACCAACTCCTGGAGCTTGCTCAAACTCATGTCCATTGAGTCAGTGATACCATTCAACAATCTCATCCTCTGTTGTCCCCTTCTTTTCCGGCCTTCAATCTTTCCCAGCATCAGGGTCTTCTCCAGTGAGTCAGTTCTTTGCATGAGGTGGCCAAAGTACTGGAGTTTCAGCTTCAACATCAGTCCTTCCAATGCATACTCAGGACTGATTTCCTTTAGGATTGACTGGTTGGATCTTCTTGCAGTCTAAGGAACTTGGAAGAATCTTCTCCAACACCACAATTCAAAAGCATCAATTCTTTGGCACTCAACTTTCTTTATAGTCCAACTCTCACATCCATACGTGACTACTGGAAAAACCATAGCTTTGACTAGTCTGACCTTTGTTGGCAAAATAATGTCTCTGCTTTTTAGTATGCTGTCTAACTTGTCTTAACTTTAAAGAAAAAATTCTTACAGCAATGAAACTTATTAAATTTATTTAATCCATCTAGCCAGAAAATTAATACATAAGGAAAAAAGAGACTATGGTGTATATAGTATCATTAAAAAACTTTTAGGAAAAAATATTTATATATGCAGACTTACTATTTTAACATGTACCTATCTTTCTAGCAAAGCCCATTTATGCAATACACTATTATCCCCTCCAATACGTACCGCCCATCCAGGCAAATTTTAGGTGTTTTACAAAGGTTTATGAAATTGCAGTAAACATCTGTTAAAAATCGCTTTGTTCAATCCTAGATATTTATGTAATATAGTTTTAAAGAAAGATAACAGCTAAGGGTAGCTACAGAAAAAAAATTATAGAAATCATGTTGAATTATTTTTCTTGTACATATGAAGTTGTTCTGTGAGAATAAGAATACTCAGCAGATGTACAGATCCATTATCTTTTCATATGGCAATATGGTCTGCCTTTCAGAAAATTGGAGTGTTTGGAACATAAAATAATATAAATGGGCTGATGGGCAAAGCATTTTCTATGAAGATGATTGGCACAAAATAATGAAACAATCATAAATGATGTTACATAGGTGAGCTTAATTGGACAGTAACTCTTGATGTTCACCATTTAACGAAGCACCAAGTATATAATAACCCTGCGCCATGCTTGGAGCAGCAGATTTCCTGCACCTATATCCACACGCACCTCCCACGTTAAAACCCAATGTCTGGTTTCCATTTATTGTCGTTTCACCCTTGACCTTCTCAAGTCTTATTGGAGCTACTCCATGAGTCACATAACCTGTGTATTCAGAAATAGGTGTTTGGAAAGCTACATCTGGTGATTAACATTAAAGATCGGAGACGAGAGATCTGAAACAGCCTACTTAATTCATTCTCTCTTGGCACTGCCACAGCTAGCTCCACTATTACAGATTGAGCTCCAAGAACTCCTCAGAAACCCCCTCCTACCTTGAAATTCCAAATTATAGTTCTCTCTGTATTTTTAGATAGTCATAAAATTATTACTCAAGTAAAGATTTTTTAAATCAAGATTAACCCTTCATTTTAAAGTTGAGAAAACTGAGGGCCAGAAAGTTGAAAGTACATGCCCAGATTCAGAGAATAAATTTTGCGTAAATGTGTATGAAAATACAGTGTCTCTTGGCTCCTAATACAATTTTTTTCACTGCATTTTTCTAAGAAGCTTTGGAAGTATAGCTAAAAAATATTGCATTATGATTAAAAAATACAAGTTTTAAAGTGAGAAAGACTGAGGTAACAAAAGGAGTCTGATTTAACCCTCTGACCTTATTTTATTCACTAGTAAAAGAGTAACACCATTCTCTTTGAAGAGGGACCATCAAGAGTGCAGCAGTACTGCCGCCTGAAAACTGGGCTCACTTCTCAGAAGGTCAGACCAACAGACACAACTAAAGTAGAGTGGGAGAAGGAAGAATTTATTACTTGCAGTCTTTGATTACTTAAAATTATTCTTCTCTATTAAAAGAGCTAAGTTTTGAAGAAAGAGACAAAATGGTGCAGTAGAAGGACATCCAGCTCACCTCCTCTCACGAGCACACCAGAATCCCAACCAACTGCTGAAGAACCAACCACTGATTTTTAAAAAAAGAAGAATGGCATCATTCCTTATGACATAGTATTGTTGTGAGTTTTATGAGCTTTATGTAACATAGAGCATGGTTAAGTGCCAAAGAACTGCTAACTATTCTTATTATATATGTAAGTAAAGTTTATTTTCTGTGTATTATCATAGCCTTCAAAAACTGTGGCTTGTTTCGTATCAAATTTGGAGACTAATCTCATGTACATGATAAGCCAGGTGTCACATTCAAAACTCATGCTGACTTCAGTGTCTGAAAGAAGAGAGTAGAAATACTTTTCCCTATTCCTCCCACTAGATGCAACTGAAAATCCTAGACATTATATATTAAACCGACATAGGAAGATTTTCAAAGGTAGAAAGAAGGCAGGCAGTCTAGGGAACTAGAGCCCCAGGATGTACATGGTGGGGAATTCCCTTCATTTTCTTCTCACCTCATACATCCCAGGCTGGGTACTGAAGAAGCCAGCGACCCAAAAATGCTAATAACAATGACTAAAAAAGAACCTCCCAGAAAAGCTCGCCCTCCTTTCCAACAGCCCAGCAAACGGACAGCTTAGCAAGACAGCCAACATGGAGACGATAACCACAGACAAGCCTGTTGCCCCGCAAACAAAGGCCCTGCGGAGAGTCTAGGCTTCCCCACCCCGCAGCCCCTCACTCCCACCCCCCCACCCCGTGCCAGGCTGTAAGGAGGCGCCACCCTCCCCTCCAGGGTGGTGTCAGCGGAGGCCTAGTGGAGTCAGGCCTTTTAGCACAGCTCAGCAATAACCAGGCCACCCCAACAGTGCTGGTGGAAGCCTTGTAGGAAGCAGTTAGGAGGCATCCCTCCTCCCAGCCAAGGTGGTATCAACAGAGGCCAAGAGAGGAGATGATTTTTGACCAAGGTACAGAAGGAATTCCGTGGAGGAAGAGGATAGGCTTTTCAACAAATAGTACTGAAGCAACTGGACATCTGTAAGCAAAAAAATATAAACCTCAACCTAAGCCTCAAACCACTTCCAAAAAAAAAACACCTCAAATCATATATTTAAAAATAAAATATATAAGATCATATATTTAAAAATAAATCATATATTTAGAAAATAACATAGGAGAAAACTAGGGGGGACCTAAACTTGGTGAAGAGTTCATAAATATGACACCAAGGGTATAATCCATAAAAGTGAAAAGCCGGTAAATTCAACAGCATCAAAATGAAAACTTCTGCTCTGGGAAAGATCTTGTTAAGGGGATGAAAGGACAAGCTATACAGTATGAGAAACTATCTGACAAAGCACTCATCTAGAAGTCTTAAAACTGAACAGTAAAAACAAACAATCCAAAGAGAAAATGGGCAAAAAACATAAGGAGAGCTTTCATGAGATGATATACGAGCAAGTATGCTTGTGAAAAAAGTTCAGCGTCACTAGCTAAAAGGGAAATGCAAATTAAAGCCATGAGGAGATACCATTATATATGTCTCAGTGTGAATAAAAAAAAGATAGTGACGACACCAGATACTAGCCAGAATGCTGATACTTGATATACTGTGCATCGCTGGTAGGAATATAACATGGCTCAGCCACTTGGGAAAACAGTTTGGCAGTTTCTTAATTAAACATATATTT
Organism: Cervus canadensis; assembly: GCF_019320065.1. Classification (NCBI taxonomy): domain Eukaryota; kingdom Metazoa; phylum Chordata; class Mammalia; order Artiodactyla; family Cervidae; genus Cervus; species Cervus canadensis. The sequence goes on from NC_057400.1 coordinate 58,984,594, forward strand.
ACCAAACAACCCAGCAGTTGTACCCCTGAGCATTTATCTGGGAGATACGCAATATTATTGTAGCAGCTTCACTGTAAAAGACAAAAAATGGAAACAACCAAATGTGATACTGCTGAACAGAAAAAAGAAATGAACAGTTGATAACACACAACTTGGATCTCAAGGACATTATGCTAAGTAAAAACAAACACAAAATCTCAAAAGGGTACATACAGTCCTTTTCTATAACATGCTGGAAATGATAAAATTTTAGAGACAAGACATGGATTAATAGTTGCCAGAGGTTAGCCAGGACGGGAGGAAGGGAGGGAATTTGATGTAGCTACAAAAGGCGCTGAGGGGAGGGGGAGATCTTTGTGGTGATGGAATAGTTCTGTGTCTTGATTGCACTGATGGTTACAGGAGTCTACACATGAGATAAAGTAACACAGAATTCTATGCACACATCATGTCAATGTCTAACTCCTGTCTTTGATATTATGTTATGATTATGTAAGATGGGCCATTGGGAGAAATTGAATGAAGGGTACACGGGTCTTCCATATGTACCCTTTACAACTTCCTATGCATCTATAATTATTTCACAATGAAAAGCTTTTGCTTTCATTTCATCTGAGGGGTATTCCTAGGAAACAATAGAGACTTAAATGACTTCCAGTCAGAAGAACCATGCTCTGTCAAGGGCTGCTGCTGCTGCTGAGTCACTTCAGTCGTGTCTGACTCTGTGCGACCCCATAGACGGCAGCCTACCAGGCCCTCCCATCCCTGGGATTCTCCAGGCAAGAACACTGGAGTGGGCTGCCATTTCCTTCTCCAATGCATGAAAGTGAAAAGTGAAAGTGAAGTCGTTCAGTCGTGTCCGACTCTTGGTGACCTCATGGACTGCAGCCCACCAGGCTCCTCCATCCATGGTATTTTCCAGGCAAGAGTACTGGAGGGGGGTGCCATTGCCTTCTCCGTCTGTCAAGGGCAGTTGAAAGCAAACTGCAATGCACAGGAGGATTAGCTACCAACCACAGGGAAATGCCTTATATAGAGACTTCTGTGACCAAGAAAATAGTCATTCCTTTCCCATATGAGTTCCCAGTAGGTTTAATGGTTTTTAACCCCTGACTTCAGATTACAAACTAAGCAAGGAATTTTAGAATGTTCAATTTTCAGCCCTACCCCCAGTGATTCTGACTTTTTTGAGTTAGGATGATCACAATTATCCTAGAAGATTCTAGAGTGCAGCATGCACTGAGAATACCATATTACACTAAAGAATGTAAAAGCAGTTCAGTGTCTGAAATGTGACACTCTTTTGAGCCCCATAAAGGCAAAATAAACCCAAAGATTTATGCTATTCTAATGGTAAGGTTATTTTAAGGCCAGTTTCTGAGCCCCCAGAACCTCCTAAATCTTAGTTAATGGAGCAATATTCAGAACCCAGGCAGTTTAAAATATCATAGGTAGTTTTCAACATGCTATGTTTAAGAAGAAATTAGTATTTTATCTTTTGGATATCACTGATTCTCTCAAAATGACCCCTTTACTTTTTCATGGCTATTAATAAGATGCAGGAGAAAAAAGTGCTCTAAATTTCAGGTATTAATATGTGATGAAATGCTTCTAGGAGGGGAATTCTCTGTGGTGTAAACCACGGCAAAGAGCAGCAGGGACCCTTTCTTATTGCTCAGGATAGTAGAATGACAAATGTGTTCTATAAAGAGGACTTGACACAAATTTAAAAATTAAAAATCATTAAGCTTTATATTAATTACTATAATTATAAAAGGTTCTCAAAATTCCACATTAATATTTATGGCTTCAATTAAACTTTATTTAACAACAGTTAATGATGTTCCTGAGCAAAGTTGAATATTATAGTTAATGTCTAACTGTGGTATAGGGCAAAATCCTGGAAACAGTATGAGAGCTGAAATAGAGGGCTTCTGTTCATGTCTCTATTATTCTATTCCAAGTTATTTGACCCCAGATGAGTTCTTCATCAGTTTCCTCATGTGTAAATTTGAGATAATAATAGTCTGAGGAACAAAAAAAATACTAATATGAGAAAGCACCAGGCTGCAAAGTGCTAGACTGACATTGCCACCATTATTACCATTTTTAAAATTCAATTCTTGTAGTTTAGCTGCCCACTTATAAGTCTGTGAAATTAACTTTTTTTTAAAAACTCTTAATTATATAACTAGAACAAGCTTCCCATGATCAAAATTAGTGTATGGAGAATCAGTTAACTGAAGGGTGACGGTTTCCAAATTGTAAATGACTTGGGCATATTTGCTGACACTGATGAATCTTATTAATTATAACTTATGAAAGTAGCCAGCTCCCTTGGCATATAGTGCCATGTGGCACACAAATATTGGATGTCATTTACAGTTTTCCTTTTATAAATTTTAAAGTTGTATTTTATTTCTATGTCTAACCTTTCCATTAAAGGGAACTTCAGTTGAGCTAGCACTAAAATTTTAAGTTCTAGATTTAAGAGCAGATTTCTAGTAATATACATCAAGCTGTCAATATTGCATACCCTAAAGCAGTGTGGAGGGCTGTAAGATATCTGGAAGAATTTAAAAATGTCTGTAGCATGCAGTACTAATTGGAAAGTACGAACATGATATTGATTCATGTGAGAATGAATGACATGTAAATTTTTTAAACTTCACAAATATAAAATTATACAATCCTGAATAGCTTACAAATAAACATCAATGAATGATTTGTTAGAACAATTGATAATAATTTAAGAACTAGCTGTAACTTGAATATTGAAAATCACAAATAATAATATTTTAATTGGGCCAATTTTAGTATCACCAATAAATTATGACTTTTTAACAAAAATATTTTATTATACAAGTATGAGAACTTACCTTTTATCTGTGTAGATATGTAACTAATATCATGTTTATATTTCAAACATACTAACTCTACATCTTTAAGAAAATTATTGTTAAAAATTAAAATTTAAAGTACGAAAGTAAACTTGGTGATTCCTTAAAAGCCATCATCTTCTGCACTACAGCTTTTTCTTCTTCTCCATGAAGAGATATCTACTTCAAAGTATACAAACATGAAAGTGAAAGTGTTAGTCGCTCAGTCTTTGTGACCCCATGGGCTATAACCTGCCAGGTTCCTCGGTCCATAGAATTCTCCAGGCAGGAATACTGGAGTGGGTTGCCATTCCCTTCTCCTGGGGATCTTCCCAACCTGGGGATTGAACCCAGGTCTCCTGCACTGCAGGCAGATTCCATAACGTCTGAGCCACTAGGGCAGCATACATATGTAGTTGTTCTTACATATGCAAGCAATATTGATGTGAGTGTATTGGCTCATCTGTTTTTCTTCTACCTCGCTTCCTCCCAAACAGAATTACAATATCCTATTATAAATAGCTACATCATAACATAAAATAATTAGCCAAGGAAACTGAGATAAATAGAATAATGAGTGTTTGAAAAATAAGTTGAAGCTCTAAGTAGTTTAGAATGCACATGGCTTGGAGTACTTGCCAGAGAAGGGCTACAAATTTAGCTTTAAGGGAAAATATGATGGGTTAATGATCCATCAGGTCCAGATGCTCAGGAGGTGTGATTATTTCCAGTGCTGACATATGTGAGACATCTCTCCCATCCATCCTTATAAAGTAAGACCCTCTTTGATATAGTAAATGGCATCATCACCACCACCTCTACACTAGCGATAAGTGTCACAGGCATGTTTTCTTATAGCATCTCACTAAGCTGACTGATGCTATAGCAGCAAAGTTTAGGAAAGTTTATTTTACAGGAGTCAAAACTGTGCAGAACAGGGACCCAGTTCTCTAATGTGCAAGAAATATGGACTTGAACCATAGTGAAAGAACAGTGGCAAAATGGCTCTATCTTAAACCACAGACAATTTTAAAGTTAACTAGAGGAAAAACTTTTATTGAAACTTTTATTTCATATTTAACAAGACAGACTTTGGAGACAAGGGATGTTGTTAAAACATTGTTTTAGATCACAGAAGGAATACTCTGGAGCTCTTGTGATAACTCCAACTGATGACTGGTTTTATTTAATCATATTTCTATCATCTAAAAATCTCAAAAGAATTTGTCAAAATAATTATCTTGACATTGGATCAGAGAAGAAACTATTGTCCTTAAATTACAGAATTTCTTATAAAAGGAAGAACTTAATACTTGATTCAACTTTTTTTTACTACCATACACTCAAAGTAACAGTAATTGCATATTTAGCACTCACAGTGTGAAAGGTGCTGAATTAACATTCTTTTAATAATAGCAAAATGACACTGTCCTCGGATGCAGAAATCTAGGAAAATGTTATGTAAATATTTGAGGTCAGAATTGATCTGAAGTGTTTAGAAAAAGGAGCGAGATATTTAAATGAGACAAATGGCTTGGATGCTTAATGGAAACAGATGGACAGCAATTAGAGGGAATGCTAAGCTAGAAGCACCACTGCAAATAGTTTCCGGCTGGAGAAGAGTGTATGATGACAGCCCAGGAATGAGAGGACCGAGAGAGGATAAGTAGAAATTGCTTACTCCAGCTCCAGTTTTACCTCAACTTCTGTTAGTAAATAAATAAATGAAGAATTTTAAGATTGAAAAATAATTTAAGCGATGTGAGAAGATGAAAGGGCTTCCCTGGTGGCTCAGACGGTAAAGAATCCTCCTGCAGTTTGGGAGACCTGGGTTCGATCCCGGGGTTGGGAAGATCCCCTGGAGGAGGGCATGGCAACCCACTCCAGTATTCTTGCCTGGAGACTCCCATGCACAGAGGAGCCTGGCGGGCTGCAGTCCATGGGGTTGCAAAGAGTCAGGCACGACTGAGGGACTAAGCCCAGCAGAGAAGATGAATGTCCACTTTATTTATTTATTTATTTATTTATTTTTGAACGTCCACTTTAAATCATAGGATATCATTTATTTTTTTCTCCCCCACTCTCCTCTCTCTCCTCCTCTTCCTTCTTTCTTTTCACTTACCACACTCAGGATTTGTTTTATAGCTTTGTCATTTTCTTCATTCTGTAGGAAATGGGCACAGACACTCTCACAACTGCAATCTTGGGTGAATATTGTAGAGAGAAAAAAAAAAAAAACCTGTACTTGATGGGAGGATGAGGTGGAAAGGAACTGGCTACTAACATTCATTTTCTTCATGTTCAGTAAGTCTAGCAAATCCGAATAACATGGAAAGAGAAGGGGCTAAAATGGCTTAGAGATTCCCCAGGTTCACTTTTGTGAAAAACTAGTTGTAAATTTCTGGTTTGGCAAATCATTTTTAACTAGGATAAGACAGGCAAGTTGGGATAAGTGTAGAACTGCACTTATTACTTGGTTTGTTCTGATTATATTTAATAATGTTGCACAATGACATTCAAAATACACCCTGCTAATGATTTTAATTTCAGTTTTCTTTTTTGAGGCTACCACTTAAATAGCCTGAGGCATTAGAGTTTTGACAGAAAATGCTTGGACTTACTTGTAAACTACTCACCTTCAAAATCTTGAAACATGCATCTTTTTTTTTTTTTTTAAATTTTTTTATTAGTTGGAGGCTAATTGCTTCACAACATTTCAGTGGGTTTTGTCATACATTGATATGAATCAGCCATAGATTTACACTTATTCCCCATCCCGATCCCCCCTCCCATCTCCCTCTCCACCCGATTCCTCTGGGTCTTCCCAGTGCACCAGGCCGGAGCACTTGTCTCATGCATCCCACCTGGGCTGGTGATCTGTTTCACCATAGATAGTATACATGCTGTTCTTTTGAAACATCCCACCCTCACCTTCTCCCACAGAGTTCAAAAGTCTGTTCTGTATTTCTGTGTCTCTTTTTCTGTGAAACATGCATCTTGATCACTAAAAACCTAATTGAAATCATGTTATGTCAAATAAGACAAATAGTACAAGAAGCAGTGTACACGGAGATTGAAAATATTTGGGAGGAAAATAAATCTTTCTCATTGCTCACTAGTGTTTGGGGAAAGCAGGTGCTTGCTGTTAAGGATAGTAACTTAGGAAAAAAAAAAGGATAGTAACTTAGGAGATTCCTTGCTTTTTCAGTAATGGAAAAGTCATTGAAGTTTTCAAAACATGCATCAAGCTATAATAATAAATATGTATGTATCTTGAGTAGAACAAAAAATTTTAATTTTACATATTAAAATAACTATAGCTTATTGAATATCAGAAAAAAATAAATATTTGAAATTACATAGATTGGTGATTAGCACCAAATTTCTTCACAGAGGATTTAGCCATACACTTTTTTAAAGATTTATTTATTTATTGACTGCGCTGGATCTTTATTGCTGCATGCAGGCTTTCCCTAGTTGAGGCAGCAGGAGCTGCTCTCTAGTTGCGGTGTGCAGACCTCTCATTGTGATGGCTTATCTCCTTGGAGACCACCAGCTCTAGGCACCAGGCTTCAGTAGCTGCTGTACGTGGGCTCAGTAGTTGTGGCTCACAGGACACAGGCTTAGTTACTCCATGGCACGGGGGATCTTCCCGGACCAGGGATCCAACTGGTGGATCCTCCCCAACCAGGGATGCAACTGGTCGATCTTCCTTGACCAGGGATCCAGCTGGTGGATCTTCCCAGACCTGGGATCTAACTGGTGGATCTTCCCGGACCAGGGATCCAACTGGTCAATCTTCGCAGACCAGGGATCCAGCTGGTGGATCTTCCCGGACCAGGGATCCAACTGGTGGATCTTCCCAGACCAGGGATCCAACTGGTCGATCTTCCCAGACCAGGGATCCAACTGGTCAATCTTCTCAGATCAGGGATCCAGCTGGTGGATCTTCCCAGACCAGGAATCTAACTGGTGGATCTTCCCAGACCAGGGATCCAACTGGTGGATCTTCCCTGACCAGGGATCCAACTGGTGTCCCTTGCATTGCAAGGTGGATTCTTAACTACCAAACCACTGGGGAAGCCCTAGCCAAACACTTTTAAATTTATATCAGAGTGACAAGTATTCAAAGGAATACCCAAAAATAAGTGACCAAAATTCTTGAAGAAGCATGAATTTTCAATTTCAGAAAGCTTGGATTAAGATACTGTGTAGGAGTCATATTATATGGCAGAAAAAAGTCTGACTAAAATCCAGAGGTCTAGACTTTGCAACGCCCCTTTTTGCCTCTTCACCACTGTAAGATTGTTTTCCTTTGTATCTAATATGAAAGCTTTGGACTAAATACACTGAGTTCCGTTCTAATTCTCATACTTTATGAATCTGCAAAATCTTATTGGAAAAAGAGAATGTATTCTCAATCCAAGATTAGTGTTCAGAATTCAATTATGTTCCAGGATTCAAATGTGCACGTTATGATCTCAGTTATCAAAAATATTTACATATAAAAGAATTCTAAGAGGGCTTACACCAAAATGCCAACATTTACTTTATTTAATAGCATTTATTTTATTTAGTGATATTATTACCACTACCACATGCCAGGCACTGGGATCTTCACTGTGGGTACAGTGGTGAACAAGAAGGACCTGGGCCTGTCACTCATGAAGCATGTCAACCAGTCGCTCTATCTTGGGAAGGCAGAATTGCAGTGTGATTTTCTTTATTTTTTTAATCTCATTTCTGAAGTTGCTACATATAACACTTCTGTAATAAGAAAATGTTACTACTTAAAAATTTCTACTGTTTTCAAGACTCACATAGTTCTACCATATCTATGCAGTGATGGGCTAAAGAACACTCAGAACTTGAATGATGCTACAATGTTTAACAAAAGCAAGGCACCTGATTAAATCTATTTTCACAAGTGATGGCTTTTATGAGTTTTATTGTTGACTTATTGGTGTATCAGACCCTTGTGGTCAGGTCATCAGAGGATGCAAGTTAGAAACATAAGACTTCTTACAATTCTTGATCTTATCTAGAAACCTAGAAAACTCTTGTAAACATTCTGGTGATAAAATACCCAGAAGAAACTATTTTTTTAAGCTTTTTAAAAAATTTATTTATTTATTGAAGGATAATTGCTTTACAGAATTTTGTTGTTTTCTGTCAAACGAAACTTTATTTTTAAGTTAAATCATTATGGACAAACCTCAGTAGTCATACACTAGATAGTAAAACTATACAGGACCACCTATAAAGATAGATTTGATCCTGAACTAAAGTAGCCTCTCTGATGAGGTCTGTAATACTGTCATAATCCTTGCCATTTGGATTGCCAATGGCAATATAATCCTTGCCAATCTTGATCCATTTTTTCCTAGTCATTGTTTATTGATTTCTATTTAGTCTTGTATGATTCACTTTTATTGTCTCATAGTTCTCCTTGACTAAGAACCTGTTTGGGAGAAATGAGAAATTCCTTCTAACATTTGCAATACTTAAGCTTTTCAGCCAGATAGGGCTTTCTTTCTTATTACATTTTTGCACTTTTCCTTTCTAAGTTTTCTTTTCATAATTATCTTCTTCTAAATCACCCATAAGTCTTCACTCCACATGAATTTCACCTGATAGCATTTTAGAAGTTACTGTTCTTGTATTATTGCAATTATTTTTCCCAATCTGATAATATATAGCTTTCTAGATATTTTCATTCTTCTTATTACTATTATTGACATAATTTTTAGTAATCTATTATTGGGCTTCCCTGGTGGCTCAGTGGTAAAGAATCTGTCTGCCAATGCAGGAGCTGTGGATTCAATCCCTGGGTCAGGAAGATCCCCTGGAGAAGGAAATGGCAACTCACTCCAGTATTCTTGCCTGGGAAATCCCAGGGATAGAGGAGCCTGGCAGACTATAGTCACTGGGATTGCAAAGAGTCAAACATGACTTAGCAACTGAGAGAGAGAGAGAGTATCCCATGGCATGGATATACCACAGTCTATCTCTCCCACTTGTGGGCATTTGGATTTTTATGCGCCCCTGGTGGCTCAGCGGTGAAGAACCCACCTACCAATGCAGGAGACACGGATTTGATCCCTGGGTTGGGAAGATCCTCGGGAGAAGGACATAGCAACCCACCCCAGTATTCTTGCTTGGGAAATCCCATGGATAGAGGAGCCTGGCAGGCTACAGTCCATGAGGTCACAAAAAGAATCGGACACAGCTTACCAACTAAACAACAACAACAAAATCTATTACTAACATTTAAAAGCAGACATATCTACATGTAATATGCTAATTATAGCCCAAAGGAATACATATTAATAAACATGATGTTGAGAATGATCTAGATAATAATATAAGAAAAATGCTGGCATTTTTCAATACCCAGGTGGCAGTGTATTATTTCTATAGACAGCCTAATCTGATATTCAATAATTTTAGAAAATTCAGGATAATATAACAGAAATTGTTATTTGTTAATTTGTGGAAATGGATTTTAACCACTCTTCCTCCAGTTTTCTATAGTCTTCTATAGTGGTGTTTTATTAATTTGCTATATTCATCATGCTGTAGTTTAGGCCTGTATCATGATATTCTCTAACCAGGAGCATTAACCTCTACTTTTACATATAGTTTAGGCTATATTAGCTTGAAACTATTCTTCCTATGTCTTATCACTAACTTTTTAATTTACATTAACAAAAATTTTTCAAATCTTATTAATACAAGGCACTTTTGCGGACACAAAATCTAAATGTTATTTCTGTCCTCTGGGAAATTTCAATCTAGCTAGGAAATTACACAAATTATAATAATTCAAACTTAATTTCTAGTTAAAGTTAATCCAAGTTCTTTTAGGTTGTACAGCATAAAGTACAACATGTACAGTGTAAACTTCATAGTTATTTGAATATGAAGATATGTGACTGCAACAGTCCAGACCTCATTAATCACCAGTATTGGTTCAGTTGATCTAGCTGACTTGACAAATGTACGTTTCCCTTCACCTCTTAGCCCAGCATAGAGCACAGGTCATAAAATGTCCAAAGTGCTTTCCTCTGAAACACTGATAAATGTTACTATGTACGTTTTACACATCAAGACATTAGAACTCAGAGAAGTTAAGTTCTTTGCCCCAGTTCCACATCTAGGGACCCTTTTAAGTCTAATCTTTTCAATAAAACATGGTTGCTATGGAGCCACTAATGTCAGAACCATTGTTCCTTTAGTAAGTCCCCCAGCCGACTGCCTAGATCCATCCCAGAGATAGTGGAATCTGATCTATGCAAAATTTATGGAAACTATTGCCTTTTCTACATTTACAATTAAAGTATTTCTGGGAGAAAGGAGAATTGAGAAGATCTGAGATCAATTAATAGTCACTTCTTATAATATCATGCTGTAAAGGATCTGAAGACTTGTTTGAGATTAATTTTAAAAAGTGCCATCATTAATTATTGATGTTATCACAGGCATAGAAAGAGAAGGTACTTGTATACAGCTAAGGCATTTTCTACCCCTAATCACAGTTTATCCATTTTACCTACAATAGAATTTTACTGGTTTGTGGTCACTTTATTTTTCACTACAGTGCATGCTGTAATCTACCATGACCCTCTGTTTTGACTCCCTTATCACACAACATACTAATTTTTTCTATTTTAGCTCCTAGTAACTATCTACTTCAAATAGTTCTTTTTATAATCACGAGGGGGAAAGATCTTTAACCCATTTAGCTTATCTTATGGAGATATTATAGTTTGTCACTTTGAATAGCTAGGTATCACATGGACATAAAGAATCAAAGTCAACTTATAGGAATAAAAAATAATTTATAGTCACAAAGAATTGAGTTATGGTTACCATAGTGACCTTAACTATGAACATTAACCATTTCTAAGGTAGAAAACTCAACCATAATAGTACAGAAACATGGCTTTTTCATTCCTAATAAGCTGGAGATATTATATATCATAATTGTATGCAATACATTACTTCTGTGGAGTAAAGAAACCTCTAAGATGGTAAATCAGCAGTTTTTAAGGGCTGACTAGCTTCTGCAAGAGGTCCTGTGGGCAGAAAAATAATATATCTTCTATTGCAAACTGTCTATGGATATCTATGTAATAAGAGAAGTTAAAAAAAAATTTGGACATACTATAGTCTTGGAAATAAAGACAAATTTCTAATAAAATCATAGAATCTCAGAGTTGGTAACAACCTTAAGGACCAGCCCAAAGCAAAAGTATATTGTATAGATTCCCTAACAGATTGCAGCCAGCCTTGTCTGAAAACTTCAGCAATAGAGATCTTACTTTCTCACCAAATGGCCCTTTTTAGTATTATACAGATTGAGGTGTTATTATAAAGTAGTTTCTGAGAACCAACAGTCTGCCTCCTTTTTTGCTTTTTTTTTTTTAATACCCACTGATTCCTGCTCTGCTCTCTGGAATGGCACTAAGTGAATGAAAATAAACCCGATAACAACACTTGAAAATACTTTAGATAACTGAAGACAGCTAGTAAGATTTTTCACCAGTCTGATTCCTAAAGTTAACCTTAGCTCCTTCCACTCTTCCTGTAGATCATAGTTTCCTGACATTGCCAGCCTCTACTGGCCACGTGAAAGACCTTAGATATCTCTCTTAAATTAAGGGGGTGTGGGCGTTTAGTTGCTCAGACATGTCCAACTCCTTGCAACCCCATGGACTGTAGCCCACCAGGCTCCTCTGTCCATGGACTTTCCCAGGCAAGAATACTGGAATGAGTTTCCATTTCCTTCTCCAGGGGATCTTCCCTACTCAAGGATTGAACCCATGTCTCCTGTGTCTTCTGCATTGCAGGTGGATTCTTTACCTGCTGAGTCATGGGGGAAGCCTGAATTAAGGGGGAAGGGCTGCTAAATTGAGCAAAGTAACTCTTTGATGTATCTCTTAAACATCCCAGGAATTCGACCAAGGTAGTCTATCTCACTTCGAAGGAAAGTTATGACCAACCTAGACAGCATATTAAAAAATAGAGACATTACTATGCCAACAAAGGTCCATCTAGTCAAGGCTATGGTTTTTCCAGTAGTCATGTATGGATGTGAGAGTTGGACTGTGAAGAAAGCTGAGCGCCGAAGAATTGATGCTTTTGAACTGTGGTGTCGGAGAAGACTCTTGAGAGTCCCTTGGACTGCAAGGAGATCCAACCAGTCCATCCTGAAGGAGATCAATCCTGGGTGTTCATTGGAAGGACTGATGCTGAAGTTGAAACTCCAATACTTTGGTCACCTCATGCGAAGAGTTGACTCACTGGAAAAGACCCTGATGCTGGGAGGGATTGGGAGCAGGAGGAGAAGGGGACGACAGAAGATGAGATGGCTGGATGGCATCACCGACTCGATGGACATGAGTCTGAGTAGACTCCGGGAGTTGGTGATGGACAGGGAGGCCTGGCGTGCTGCGATTCATGGGGTCGCAAAGAGTCAGACAAGACTGAGTGACTGAACTGAACTGAACTGAACTGAACTGAGCCTATCTCAGACTGAAGGAAACTAAACTTTCACAATATTCTTATTAACCATGTGGTCAACTAATCACTGCAGATTGTTTCACGTGAACTGCTTTGCTTTTTCCTACTGTTTTGTACTTGAATGTTAGCATTTCTAAGTTTAAGTCTTATCATTTCTAAGCATTTCAAGTCTCCAACAGCCCCTTTTTCCTGCTAATTCTATCTTGTTTTGGTCTGATATTTTTTGTCAAATATAATTTGACAGAGTTGGGGAATAAAGTTTTGAATTCTGAGGCTACCATTACCACACTTTTTATTTATAATGTCTTCTGTTTCCATGGTGATCTTCCATATTTGCCTTCGTTCCAGACTGAAGCAGAGGTAGGGGTGATACTCTTGTCTTGTATTTTGATGCCTAGGTATTTGTATAGTTTTTTAAACCTCACAACCACCTGTAAGATTGACTTACACTGATTGGTATGCCTTTATTTTAGAGATGAGGGTACTTGCAAGGCCACACAGCTCCTAAGAGACACAATTAGGACTAGAACACAGCCTAATTTCTCCCTATATGTCCTATTGTAACCTTCAATGGGATCCATGCTTACCCTGAGGTGGGTAGCAGACTCCATTTCTACCAACATAGCTGCCCTTGAAATCCAGGCAATGTCAGGAAGAAAGGAGCATCTTCAATATTCATATGTGTTCTATTCATGATAAACAAAGATAGCCAATATTTAAAGTAATATAGCTGTCAATGTTTTTAGCTACAGATGTTAAATGAGCTGTGACTATATCTGAACTATTATCGACCTACATAACCAGCTTATCCATAAGGATATCATGAGAAGTAATTCTTTTTTCTAAAATTATCATATACCAGTCTTTACATTCTGTCCCTACTAGTCTAGTAACTCTGATAAAATACTTTGGAATCTTTTATCCTAAAGAAGTCATGTAAAATCTTATATTCTTTTCTAAATATTACTTATATAATAATTTGTTCTACCATCTCACAATGAATAGGTGTTTACTCTCTGAAATAGGGAAATTATTATCTTTCAAATCTCCAGAAACCTTTGAAGGACTGTATGATTTTTTGGTATTTTGCTAATATTAATAGAAAATCTTAGATAACTGATGAAGGTTTTTTTTTGCCATCCTGAAATGACACTTCATCTGCTTCTGGAGACTAAAGCTGCTTTGCATTTATCAGAAGTTTCATATTACCTTCTTAAATATCTTGGTCTATGAGTCCTTCTATAATTTGATGATTTCCTATTTTTATTTGAAAAATATGGAAGCAAAACAGGCTCAGATATTGTTTGTGGCATATAGAAGCCTGAAATCATTTTCCTCTAACATTGAGCCTAAATATTTCTTATTCATTATTCCTGCTCTTCTTGCTCTTTAAGCTTTTAAAATAGTTTTAAAAGTCACACGGGTTGTTCCCTGTAACTTTTTTCAAAACTTCAGTTAATTCCAGATCTTAGTCTTTCATATTTTATTTCTAGATATTTGTGTTACCCTTTTAAATTAGCTGTTATTTTTAAGTCTCTTTATTTTTTGCACATCTTTTTAAACAGAAGATGCTAACCAGAAAACTCCTTATACAATCATACTGATTTTTAACTAGTGCTTCCTTGTATTCTTTTTCTTTGAGGTATTTAGTTTTCAATGACATTTTTACAAATCTGAAACTCTCAAAAATGTTTTCTAATAAAAGAAATAAATCTCTTACCCGTTGTATGCCATGGATCATTTTATAACCCCTAATTTAGAAATGTACTGTCTTTTCACTGAAATTTTTTAAATCTGTTTTTCTACTTTATTGCTTTTTATTGTCTTTGAGTTACTGGCAAGTACAAATTAGCCAAGAATATGGCCAAGGAAACCTTCATACTACAGACAAACAGTTGTGATAAATGAGTTTGACCAGATGTTTTCCTCTTTGGTTTAAGCAGAAAAAAATCTGGGGAAATACTCTTCCCAGTTCATACAGATTTCCTATGGATAAAGCCTTGCCAACACCAAATGGGATGAGAAAGATCTTTTGTAAAAGTAAACTGTTATATAGTGAAGTTTGATTACTATTACTGCTGATTTGCCAATACCTTAGAATTATTATTCCATATGGTAGAAAATTTGAAGAGGTACATGAAAATTATTAAATTCCCAATGTATGCAGACTTGATATCTTTAGGACCTGGTATTTTATATGTATTAAAACATAGTAGATTAGTCTTATCAGAAATCCTGACATGTAGAAATAAGCCCTGTCATTGTGGATTAGCTCCCTCAGGAACTGATCATTTAACAGCTATGCCAAGCAGAGACAAGGGGCTTCCTAGGTGGCGCTAGGAAGAACCCACCTGCCAATGCAGGAGACTGTAAGAAACACGGGTTTCATCCCTGGGTCAGAAAGATCCCCTGGAGGAGAGCATGGCAACCCACTCCAGTATTCTTGCCTGGAGAATCCCAAGGACAGAGGAGCCTGGCGGGCTACGGTCCACGGGGTCGCAAAGAGTCCAACATGAATGAGTGACTAAGCACGCATGCACAAGCAGAGACAAGCATGAAGGCTGCTTCCACCAAGTCACTTGGGAACCTTGACTGTTGGTAGACAAAAAGAATTGGAATCTTGACAAGTAGACATTCATTTTGTTATAATCCACTCTTTTGTGTCCACAGTATAGTGATGCCAGACCTGTAGGTAAGAAAATTTTTCCCATTTATTTCATCATCCTGTCTCTTTCCAAAATAGGAGATTTCAGTCCCAGAAAATGTGAAGAAAAACAACATGTTAGGATTGCATAAAATCTCTTTGTTATTTCCCTCATTCTGGAATTAATAGCATGCCAGAACCACAGATTCCTAACTCATCTGGGACAATAGCAACCGCAATATCAACCAACATTTTCCTTCTTTAGAGTTCTTAAAACACCTTCCATATACTAATTTGATCCTCCAATTGTTCAGATAAGAAAACTGAGGTTCTTAAAGTATCAGTCACTTGCCTCAAGTGAAAAAGCTAGCCAGTGACATCACGAAGACATCAATGGACACAGATCTCCATCAATTTAAAATGGTATATATATATATATATATATATATATATATATATATTTTGCTATATCACAAGTATGAATAAATTTGTGGTTTCTTTAAAATTTTCATCAGAAGGATTCAAAGAAGAGTTAAAGGCAGAGGTTAGGTAGTACAGATCCAGAATAAATGATGTTAGGTGAGAGTAGACCTAAGTACGAGAGCCTCAACTATTTTACAGAAGAGTTAGATGAGAACTATCCCATGAATAGAATGTCAATGGCCCAGGTCCTAGAATTTGCTCTTACTCTCAATAGGATGAATCCTTAGATAAATTTGAAAGGCTGATTAGGGTCTTTGGTTGCTGAGAAATATTTCATTGGACATTGTGAGTTAATGGAGAAAAGTACCAGATAATGAATCAAAAAACAGAAGATATATTACTAGTAGTTTATAATCATTATATTGGAGAAGTGGAAAAACAGAATTTTCCAACTTCAATGCTTTATCCTTTGTCATAAACTATACTTCAGTTTGCCAAATATTGATTCCTCTCCCCGCAGTGTTCCTCATCTCAGGGTCTTCCCTGTGGGAGGATTATACATTTCTTTTCTGTCTCACTTAGAAATGTTCATGAAACTTAGAGCAGAAGTGATGTCTTTTGTGTGGAAGCTATTAAGAGCCAGCTTATGCTTTGCTGTGTCACTTTTCTCTGCTTCAAGAAGAGCAACATAAAGGTAGCTCCTTCAGCCTGTTCCTGAAGATAAGGAAATATGAAGGAGAGCCACAGCCTGCTTGCAATGAGCATATACCACGAGTGAGAAACTTTCGTGGTTATGACCATTACAGTGCTGTGATTATTTGTTGCTGAAGTATAATATATGCTTTGCTGACAGTTATATTCCTCCTTCTATGTGTTTATACTAAAAGAACTGGATAAATAGGGAAATATACACTTTTTCAGCCTCTTAGTAATGATTGTCTTGTTCATTGATTACCTTTTTAAATTAAAATGACATGGTATTAAATATTTCTGGCAATTGAAACCATACATGATTAAATGCATAAGAAGTATCTAGATACATATAAGTAGGGATAAGATAAAAGTCATGAAATTTTACACAAAACTGATGCTTAATACTTACAGAGGCAGCAGTGACAAAGTTCTTCAAAAGCAAAACGTCTCACTGAGTAAAGCAAAAAATACATACTTTTTTAAAAAATAGAGCTAACAATTTCCCCACAAATTCCCCTAGTTCTAAGGACCTTTTCCAATTATTCCTATCATACTTGAGTTCCCCAGTAATTCCAAAAGAATTGTGAAAACCAAAGGAGCCTATTCCACTTAAATCTGGTACATCAACACTGAATGTCATAAGGAATTGGTTACTTCTAATTTTAATCTTCAGCTATATTTTTATAAGAAAAGAAATATTTATATGTTTAAACTGATAGCTTTGCCAGTGGTCATTACCTTCATTTTCATTTGTGCATTCTCTATTTAAAGCATAACTTCTGGTATTTTTAATCTCATTACTAAAATTTTAAACTTTGATTTCTTTACTTAAGATGATGGGATTATTTTACTCCAGGTGTATTCCTTTTAGACTTAGCTTCAAGCTGGAGATTGCTTTACCTTTATGTTATTAGTATGTAATCAGTCTCCATATCTGCAATATCTCAAGATATTTCTTTCCACTGGCCTTTCAGAGCACACTCTATAATTCTAAACTTTTGCATCCTGGACACCTAAGGGTTTGGTTAAGATACTAACAGTTTAGTTGGGAATTGATGCTATAAATATTAGGATGATTTCATTTACAACATCAGCGAGGTGTGGGTATGTTTTGATAAAGGTAGAAAGAAAAAGAGCAAAATATATGAACATATCCAACTGCTAGCTTATCTCTCTCTCTCTCTCTCACACACACACACACACACACACACACACACACACACACACTCCTAAAACTTCAAGCCAATGTGCATTACTGCATCTTCTCCCTGACCCAGTGTTACAGTACCTTGGTTGATCCTGGGACCCCTCTCTTCATCACTCCAGCTCCAATTCCACTCTAGGTGGTCACATCCAGCCCCATGACTTTAAATATGATTTACAAAGGAACAACTATATTTTTATCTCCAGTCCCAATCTCTCCTGTGAACTCCAGGCTCATATATCCTATCTCCTCTTTGATGTAGAATTGTTTTCTTGTTGTTTAGTTGTTCAGTTGTGTCTGACTTTTTTGCGACCCCATGGACTATGACCTGCCAGGCTCCTCTGGAAATCTTGCCTGGGATTTCCAGGCAAGAATATTGGAATGGGTTGCTATTTCCTTCTCATGATATAGAATAGGATCTCAAATCTAACATGACAAAGAACACCATTTGAATTCTCTCCAAGCCTTCTCTTTACTGTCTTGTCTATGTCAGTAAATGCAAATTGTCTTCTCACCATTCAGGCAAAAACCTCAAGATTATCCATGTTTTTTCAGCTTTTCTAGTAAGCTTTAACCAGTTGGAATGTGGGAGCTCAGTCACTCGGTCATGTCCAACACTTTGTGACCCCACAGACTGTACCCTGCCAGGCTCCTCTGTCTATGGGATTTCTCAGGCGAGAATGCTGGGGTAGGTTGCCATTTCCTTCTCCAGGATATCCTCCCAACCCAGGGATCAAACCCTTGTCTCCTGCATTGCAGGTGAATTCTTTACTCTGAGCCACCAGGGAAGCGCTAATTCAGTTGGCAAATCTTGTCAACTCTACCTTCAAATTATACGCAGAACTTAACTACTCTACCTTCGCTTTATCCTTCCCTTGGGCTTCCCCTGTGGCTCAGCTGGCACAGAATCCCCCTGCAGTGCAAGAGACCTGGGTTTGATCCCTGGGTTGGGAAGATCCCCTGGAGGCGGGAAGCCTACCTACTCCAGTATTCTGGCCTAGAGAATTCCGTGGACTGTATAATCCATGGGGTTGCAAAGATCCGGACACAACTGAGTGACTTTCACTTTCATTTTTCAATTTATCCTGGATCCTAAACCATCAGCTCTCTTATCAGATTGTTCTAATATAGGCTTTCTATTGAAATCTGCTCCCCCCGCCCCCACCTGGCCTCTCACCAGCGTATTCTCCACATACAGGAGCTGATGGGATCATTTTAAAATAAAGTGTCTCAACTCATCTGCTTCTCTCAAAGTAGAACCAATGTTTATTATCTCCTCCTATTTCTCCCTCCTGTTGCCCCCACATTGTCTCCCTTCTCCCGTCTCAACTCTTACCCTCTTGCCCTCACTCACTACCATCCACACTGACCTCCTGCCTGCTGCCACCTCAGGACACTTGCATCTGCTTCAACAAGGTCATCCCTCGGCTACTTTTACACTTTAATTCAAGTTTCTGCTTAAAGAACACCCTGTCCAAAAGCCTTCCCTGAGCCTACTGTACAAAACGCCATCTAACCCTCCAGCCCACTTTCCTTAACAATAAGGTAACTTTATTGTTACCTTATAGCCCTGACCACCCCTGACTAATTGCATATTTATTTATGTCATTCTCCTGCTGCTTAAACACCAGTTCCTACAGAGCAGGGACTTTGTTTTGTTCACTCCTGTGCCTCCAGCACCAAGAACAGTGCCTGGAATATAGCAACTCTTTTTTGAATGAATGAATTTCTGATGCCATGAGGAGTTTGGGAGGATCAGAAAGCAGCATGAGGGTTGCTGGCATGAGAGAGGAAATAAGCAGGACCTAATTGGGAACATACGGGTACTAAAGATAAATTTTGTCCAGTATGCATTTTCCCTAAAGTTAGCTCTGTATCATTTGTTTTTCAGTGTGAAATGTCAGGGAGCCTCCAAGTTCTACACTCTTCATGGGAGATCATTTATGTAGTTTTGACAATAAAAAATAGAGTAAGATGCTACCTCCCTTCCTATTCATTTTACACTTTAGCTATGTCCTCTTTTGGAGAAGGAAATGGCAACCCACTCCAGTATTCTTGCCTGGAGAATCCCACGGACAGAGGAGCCTGGCGGGCTACAGTCCATGGGGTCGCAAAAGGGTTGGACATGACTGAGCATGCATGCATGTCCTCTTTGGAGAGTTAGTTACTGTCTGTAGCATAATCTCCAGATTTACTTCAGTCTTTTTATGACTCCATAGTCATCAGGCAGATGCTATCTTTTCCACTTAATCAGAGTTCATTCACAAAACAATTTAACCCGGAAACTTGATGTGAGATTCTTAGTTGTATGTGGTTGATTTTAGAAGCTACCACAGGAAGCAGATTCTTTATCATCTGAGGCACCAGGGAATCCCCAAAGACAGTAGTAACTCAGTTGTGTCCAACCCTTTGCGACCCCATGGGTTGTAGCTTGCCAGTCTCCTCTATCCATGGGGACTCTCCAGGCAAGAATAATGAAGTATGTTGCCATGCCCTCCTCCTGGAGATCTTCCCAACCCAGGGATCGAACCTAGGTCTCCTACTCTGCAGGCAGACCCTGATGCTGGGAAGGATTGAAGGCAGGAGGAGAAGGGAAGGACAGAGGACAAGACGGTTGGATGGTATCACTGACTCAATGGACATGAGGTTGAGCAGGCTCCGGGAGATGTTGAAGGACAAGGAAGCCTGGTGTGCTGCAGCCCATGGGGTCACAAAGAGTCTGACACTACTGAGCATCTGAACAACAACAACAATAGGAAACGTAGAAAAAGAAAAGGAGAAAAAGCCAATATAAAGGGATATTATCCATGTCAGTGCTGTGGGCAACTGTTCCAATACCACTGGAACTCCTCAGAAGCCTATGTAAGGTGCCTGCCAGGATGGTCCACCTGAAGACAGGCATTTAGAGCAGGTGTAGACCAGCTATGGTCTGTGGCCAACTCTGGCCAGTGCCTTTGTAAAATAAAGTCACACTTTTAATTTTTCTGTAAATAAAGTCACATGACTGAGCAACTGAACAATCAATATTAATTTCTTAACTTTGATAAATGTACTGAGACTGTATGAAAGTATTCTGAATTATTAGGAAATACACAACGGAGTATTGAGGAGTAAAGGAGCACTTTATCTACAGTTTACTCTCAGTGCAGAAAAAGTGTTGTGTGTGAGTGTATGTGGAGAGAGAGAGAGTGAGAGGAAAAGAACGAGCAGGAGAAGAACTGTGATAAAATGTTAATATTTGAGTTCGCTCAGTGTCAGTATCATAGCCAATGAGGTTTATCCAAGGCATGATTATTGTTAATTGAAAATGTTAATATTTGAGAAGTCTGGGTAAAAGCTATACTCTTTGGCTATTCTTGAAATTTTTTTATAAATCTCAGAATGTGGGAACAGTAAATTTTATAAACAGTACTCTAGTGAACATCAAAATATATAAATATTTTTGTTATTCTGGAAGTGTTATTGTAACATAAATCCCAAGTGGAATTGATAGCTCAAAGAATACACACATCTTAAATTTTCAAAGAAACAGACAAAATTCTGTTTTACCCCTGTCTTCATTTGACAGTCCACAAAAGACACAGAAGATAGCACATTTTCTGACACTCAACATGAATGAATACAATCCTACTTTTGAATGGAGTCTGATAACTAAGAAATGAAATCTCTTTGCTGTTGAATTTTCATTCCTTTGATTGGTAGAGAGGTTGAACACCTTTTCATATTTTCAATAACCATTTGAATTTCATTCTCCTTAAAGTGCACGTTCATATACTTTGCCATTTCAGGTGTCATTTTTCTTAATTATTTGTAAGAGTTATTAATATATTAAGAATATTAAGCAATGTAATATTGACTTAATTTCGCTAGTTTATCCAATCTTCAACTTTTTAATAGTGCTTTATAATTTCATATAATCAAATCAGTCTTTTCCATATGGATTCAGTATTCCATATAATAGTTAGAAAAATCTTGTCTATTCCCAAGAATATAAAAACATTCTTCCATGGCTTCTTTTTCTGAAACTTTTATTATTTTACTATTTAATGTTCAAACCATCAGAGATATTTTACTTTCTAGATCATTGCTAAAATCCACTTTGGTGGATGATAAACTGAGCCTATGTAAAACTTTTTAAAAACTTTTATATCGATAGGAGGGAAATCAATAACCATCTGTAAACTGAATGCTCTGCACACTCTGTCTTTAAAGCAGTTGTCTCACAGTTCAATTTCCCTAGCTTGCGAAAGATTTATGACTGATTTGGATCCCAAGGACAGGTTTGGTGGATTCTCCCCCCATCCAGTCCTACTCTAACAGATGACAGGATGTGTAGAAAAAATGCCATCATCCTTCCCAAATAAGCTATCTTTTCCCAGAAATAATATCTTAGTGTAAATATCCGCCTGGAGAGAATCTAGTTGTTTTCTGCTTAGATGGGGCTGGCAGGCGGTGTCAGTCCCTTTGATCCTTTGAAAGCACATGGGCTTGTGGGCTGCCATCCCTTTGAATGGTCCTGTCATTCCCTGTCAATCCACATTAGACAAGGATGGTGTTTTGTAACAATTTATCTCCTTCAAGGTGATTTAGTTATTTTCTGCGGAGATTATGCTAGAAGATGTCATTACTTTTGTCCCGTCTGTCTCGTTATTTTTATTGCCAGAGTATGTTGTCATTTACTTTCACTGATAATCCATCTCTCTGGGAAAAGATTGTATTAATATTTTCATGCTGGGTAAAAGCTCCATTTTTACATGAAAGAACATAGAAATAAGATTTCTGTCCTTGTTCTTTGAGGATGCTGTCACAAATAAACAGTAAAAAACCTGAAGAAAAAAGGACTTTAAAACTAGCAACGTGTTATGAGTAAAATACTTTAAAAAGAAAAGAACATCTACATAAGCATTCAAATACGTGGAAATTGGCATCTTTGAATCTACTTTGGTTAAGCGGAAAGCTTTGGATTTAGTCATTGCTAGCTAAATAACATTGAATATGTGTTATACACACTTGTAGTTTCACTTGCCTTCTCTGTAAAATAGAAATAATAAAAATAATGTGTCCTAGTGCTGTTGTGAGATTTACTTAGATAAATCTGTGAACAATATTTGAATACTACTTGGTACATATTAAGAATCCAAAGAGCATTAGTTATTATCATTATCATCATTGTTATAAATAATCCTTATACATTGCAATAATAACTATCTAAAATAATTAGATTCTAAAATAACATGACATATTTAATCCTTAATAGTATTATATATAATACACAAATGCCCTTCTACTGCAAATTGACAGATATTGATGAGACCAAAAGCTTCCCATTAACTCATGAACTATTAAAATAAAGAAATTGGTACAGCAGTAACATAGAATATTTCTAATAATGTAGCTTTAGTCAAGTTGAGCCTCTCCAAAATACATTGTTCATTTTTGGATAATAACATTTTACCATAGTTGCTTCTCTAACTGAAGACGCTTGTGATGGACTTGCTGCTAATAAAGTAAGGCTTCTTTCACTTGGTGTCATCTACCACTTTTGGACCATTCTGGAAAAGGAGGCTACCTGACATCTCTTTGATTTACACCTTGGACAACTCCTTGCACAAACCCTAAATTCCTATCCTGTGACTTCCTAACTCCTTTCATTCTCCCTCTTATTCAGTCCCTCATGAGAATATTCCTCTTCCCAGCCACTCCACCACCACCTTTCAATTTAGAAGGATTTTATGTTACTCCTATTCTATCATTCTGCCTTTTTTATGTACTGTGTATTTCACATTTTGGAACAGAAACCAAGTTGCTATTAAATAGATGCTGTATGATATATTAAAGGAGCTAAATATCACAGTAAGTTAAATAAGTACAGAACAAAATATAATAAGCAAAGAGAAAATTATTTCAAAAATAAATAATTATGAAGCTTTAAAACTGACTTCTGTGTCTAATCTCATCAGTGGTTAGAATTACTGGGCCTAATTATGTATTAAGGAGTATTACAAACACAACTTTATTTAACATGGTCAAGTTATTCGTGTTATCCTTAGAGACAATGGACAAACACTGACTGCATAAGATTTGTATAGATTAATTCAATGACAATTGAATGACCCTGCCAACATGTGCTGATTAATAGATTGAGGGAGGGGAGGATCTAATGGAGAATAACAATTAAAATGTTATTGATATATGCTTTTTAAGAGTTATTGATAAATGATTAAGACACATACAAATGCACAGATTTCAAGGTATCTTTCACTTTCAACAAATACAGCCATTGATGTAACCCGCCCATCCCTCAAGGTATAGGGCTCTGCTCTCTTCAATAAGTTCCCTGTGCCCCTTTTCCCAGACACTCCCTCCCATCTAGAAAATAACTCTGTTCTGATTCCCATCACCAAAAAAATTAATTTTGGATAGTTGAGAACTTTATATAAGTGAAATCATGCAATATGTACTTTCTGGATTCTGGTCTCTTTCACGTAGCATAATATTTTTGAGATGCATTCATACAGCAGAGTGTACCACTATTTTGACCCTTTTGTTTGTTGAATAGTAATCCATTGTATGAATATACCAGTTTATCTGTTCTCCAACTGATGGACAAACACCTTGGTGGTTTCGAGTTTTTAATATTATGAAGAGAGCTGCTATAAACATTTTTCTACTAGGTTTTCTGTTAATAAATATTTCATTTCTCTTGGATAAACATTAGGAAATACAACACTATGTAAATATATGAATTTTAACTTTAACTCTGTAAGAAACTACAACACTATTTCCCAAAGTGGTTTACCAAATTTATTCCACTAGCAGCATGAGAATTTTGAAAGCTCCATATTCTTGATAGCATTTAGTGTTACACATTGCTTTTTGTTTTAAATTTTAAACCTTCTAATAAGAGGTATCTAGTGGTTTTAATCTGCTTTCTCCTGGGCTTGATGATACTGAACAATAAGTTCTTTGTCAGATATATGTTGTGAATGTTTTCTCCCAGTTTGTGAATTGACTATTCATTTCCTGGTGGTATATTTGGAAAAATAAGTTTTGATTTTGATGAATTTCAATTAACAACATTTTTTTTCTTTTATGCTTAATGCCATCTGTGTCATTGCTAGGGAATTTTCATTTTGCTCTAGGTAGTTGTTGTTCAGTCACTCAATTGTGTCTAACTCTTTGCAACCCCGTGGACTGCAGCATGCCAGGCATCCCTGTCCTTCACTCGCTCCCAGAGTTTACTCTAACTCATGTCCATTGACTAGGTGATGCCATCCAACCATCTCATCCTCTGTTGTCCCCTTCTCTTCCTGCCTTTAATCTTTCCCAGAATCAGGGTCTTTTCAAGGGAGTCAGTTATTCACATCAGGCGGCAAAGCACTGGAGTTTCAGCTTCAGCATCAGTCCTTCCAATGAACACCCAGGACTGATCTCCTTTAGGATGGACTGGTTGGATCTCCTTGCAGTCCAAGGGACTCTAAAGAGTTTTCTCCAACACCACAGTTCAAAAGCATCAATTCTTTGGTGCTCAGCTTTCTTTATGGTCCAACTGTCACATCTTTAAATGACTACTTAGAAAAGCCATAGCTTTAACGATAAAGACTTTTGACAGCAAACTGATACCTCTGTTTTTTATACCTTGTCTAGGTTTGTCATAGCTTTTCTTTCAAGGAGCAAGTGTCTTTTAATTTCATGGCTGCAGTCACCATTCACAGTAATTTTGGAGCCCAAGAAAATAAAGTCTGTGACTATTTCCATTGTTTCCCCCATCTATTGGCCATGAAATGATGGGACCAGATGCCATGATCTTAGTTTTCTGAATGTTGAATTTTAAGCCAGCTTTTCATTCTCTTCTTTCACCTTCATCAAGAGGCTTTTTAGTTCTTCTTGGCTTCCTGCCATTAGGGTGGTGTCATCTGCACATCTGAGGTTATTGATATTTCTCCCAGCAATCTTGATTCCAGCTTGTGCTTCAACTAGCCTGGCATTTCTCATGATGCACTCTGAATGCTAGTTAAATAAGCAGGGTGACAATATACAGCTTTGATATACTGCTTTCACTATTTTGAACCAGTCTATTGTTTCATGTCCAGTTCTAACTGCTGCTTCTTGATGTGCATACAGGTTTTTCAAGGGTCAGGTAAGGTGGTCTAGTATTCCTATCACTTTAAGAGCTTTCCCTAGATCGTTGTGATCTACACAAAGACTTTAGTGTAGTCAAGGAAGCAGAAATAGTTGTTTTTCTGGAATTCTCTTGCGTTTTCTATGAAAATGAAAGTGAAAGCCACTCAGTTATGAATGACTCTTCGCAACCCCACGGACTGTCCGTGAAATTCTCCAGGCCAGAATACTGGAGTGAATAGCCTTTGCCTTCTCCAGGGGGTCTTCCCAACCCATGGAATGAACCCAGATTCCCACATTGCAGGTGGATTCTTTACCAGCTGAGCCTCAAGGGAAGCCTAAGAATACTGGAGTGGGTAGCCTATCACTTCTCCAGGGGATCTTCCCAATGAATCAGGGTGTCACATATTGCAGGCGGATTCTTTATGAACTGAGCTATTAGCTATAATCCAATGTATATTGATCAAATTGCCAACATCTGCTGGATCATCAAAAAAACAAGAGAGTTTCAGAAAAACATCTATTTCTACTTTATTGAGTATGCCAAAGCCTTTGACTCTGTGGATCACAATAAACTGTGGAAAATTCTGAAAGAGATGGGCATACCAGGCCACCTGACCTGCCTCTTGAGAAACCTGTATGCAGGTCAGGAAGCAATGATTAGAACTGGACTTGGAATAAAAGACTGGTTCCAAATAGGAAAAGGAGTACGTCAAGGCTGTATATTGTCACCCCTGCTTATTTAACTTGTATGCAGAGTACATCATGAGAAACGCTGGGCTGGAGGAAGCACAAACTGGAATCAAGATTGCTGGGAGAAATATCAGTAACCTCAGATATGCAGATAACACCACTCTTGTGGCAGAAAGTGAAGAAGAACTAAAGAGCCTCTTGATGAAAGTGAAAGAGGAGAGTGAAAAAGTTGGCTTAAAACTCAACATTCAGTAAACTAAGATCATGGCATCTGGTCCCGTCACTTCATGAGAAATAGATGGGGAAACAGTGAGAACAGTGGCTGACTTTATTTTTCTGGGCTTCAAAATCACTGCAGATGGCGATTGCAGCCATGAAATAAAAAGACGCTTACTCCTTGGAAGGAAAGTTATCACCAACATAGCATCTTAAAAAGCAGAGGTGTTACTTTGCCAACAAAGGTCCATCTATCAAGGCTGTGGTTTTTCCAGTGGTCATGTATGGATGTGACAGTTGGATTATAAAGAAAGCTGAGTGCTGAAAAATTGATGCTTTTGAACTATGGTGTTGGAGAAGACTCTTGAGAGTCCCTTGAACTGCAAGGAGATCCAACCAGTCCATCCTAAAGGAGATTAGTCTTGGGTGTTCATTGGAAGGACTGATGGTGAAGCTGAAACTCCAGTACTTTGGCCACCTGATGCAAACGGCTGACTCATTGGAAAAGACCCTGATGCTGGCAAAGATTGAGGGCAGGAGGAGAAGGGGACGACAGAGGATGAGAAGGCTGGAGGGCATCACCGACTCTATGGACATGGGTTTGGGTGGACTCTGGGAGATGGTGATGGACAGGGAGGCCTGGAGTGCTGAGATTCATGGGGTTGCAAAGAGTCAAACACGACTGCGCGACTGAACTGAACTGAATGTATATAGGCTATTTGATCTCTTTTTCCTCTGCCTTTATAAATCCAGCTTGTACATCTGGAAGTTCTCGGTTCACGTACTGTTGAAAACCTTCCTTTGCCATAAAACTACTTTAGTAACTTTGTATTAAGTCATTTGGCCGTTGGATAGATACATACATAGGTCTATTGGAGCACTTTTTATTCTATGCCATTGATCTATTTGTCTATCTGTGTTTGACCAGTATCACACTATTTTGATTACTAAGCCTTTATACAAGTTTTGAAATTAAGTAATGTAAGCCCTCCAACTTTTAAGATTATTTTGGTTATTAGAGATTTGACCAAAACTTCCATATAAGTTCTAGAATCAGCTTGTCAATTTTTCAAAAATCTTTCAGTTGTTTATATTAAGATTTCATTGAATACGCAGATCAATTTGGAAAGAATTTATGTCTTAAAAATATTGAGTCTTCTCATCCAAGAACATGGTATATCTTTTAATTTATTTAAGTTTAGCTTGGTTGCTCTTAGCAGTGTTTTGTAGTCTGCAGAGTAAAAGTTCTATATATTGTTAAATGTATTTCTAAGTATTTTAAGCTTTTGATTGTTGCTGGAAATGCTGATTTTTTAAATTTTTTTTATTGTTCATTGCTACTGTAGAGAAAAATAATTGAGTTTTATATACTGACTGGATTCTCAATATAATAAGTTAATTTATTATCAGTAGGTATTTGGAGGTGTTTTAGGCCTTTCTGTACACAACCATATTATCTACAAAAATAATAGTTTTGCATTTCTGTTAAAATCGTGTCTCTTTTTCTTACTGTATTGGCTAGCATGTCTATCTAGTGCAATATTTGTACAGAAGTAGGGGAAAACAAAATTTCAACACTGAGTAATAGGCTGTTCTTAAGGGCATTCTATCAGATGGGTGAAGTTTCCATCTATCTCTGAGTTGGTGTGAATTTCTGTTATGAATAAGTGCCAGATTTTGCCAAATATTATTTCTGCATTTCATGCAATGATTGTGAGAGTTTTCCTACTGTAATAAACTACTGCAATGTAATCTGAATTGTGTTGATTTTTGAAAGTTTTTGGCTTCCCTGATAGCTCAGTTGGTAAAGAATCCCCCTGCAATGCAGGAGGCCCTGGTTCAATTCCCAGGTCAGGAAGATCCCCTGGAGAAGGGAATGGCTACCCACTCCAGTATTCTGGCCTGGAGAATTCCATGGACTGTATAGTCGATGGGGTCGCAAAGAGTTGGACACGACTGAGTGACTTTAAATGTAAAATGTTGAAAGTTAAAAGAATCTTGCATTTATGTCTAAACTCTATGTAGTCATGATATGTTATGGTTTTAATATATATTACTTAATTTGATGTGCTAAGATTTTATTAAGATTTCCTACCACTATGGTTATGAGAAATATTAGCCATTTTTTCTTGTAGTATTTTTATATGGTTTTGGTAAAAGCATTATGCTTGGCCTTACAAAATAAGAATTGTCTTTTTCTGCTCTATTTTCTGAAAGACTTCGTGTAAGTTTAATATTATTATTTCTTAATTAAGTATTTGACAGAATTCACCACTGAAGATATCTGGGCCTGGAGTTTTCTTTGTGAAAAGGTTTTTATTAGAAGTTCAATCTCATTAACAGTATTAGGTTTCTTGGCTTTTATTCCTATGTAACAAATTATCCCTAAAACTTAACAACTTGAAAGAACAAACATTTATTATCTCATAGTTTCTATGGGTCACAAATCAGGGAGAAGCATAGTTGGGAGCTTCCAGCTCAGAATCTCTCAAGAAATTTCAGTCAAACTATCAACCTAAGCTGCCGTCATCTGAAGACTCAACTGGAGGAGAGTCCACCTCAAGCTCGCTCACGTGGGTTTTGGTAGCCTCAGTGTCTTGCTGGTCATTGGCTGTAACCACAGCTCCTCCCCTTATTGTTTTTGTTCAGTCACTCTGTCGTGTCTGACTCTTTGCCACCCCATGGACTGCAGCACACCAGGCTTCCCTGTCCTTCACTATTTCCTGGAGTTTTCTCAAACTCATGTCCCTTGAGTCGGTGATGCCATCCAAACATCTCATCCTCTGTTGCCCCTTCTCCTCCCGCCCTCCATCTTTCCCAAGAATCCGCCCCTTGTGGGCTTCTTCATTGGCTACCTCACTGTCCTCACAAGATGGCAGCTGATTTACCTCAGAGTGATTGATACAAGTAATAAGTGTGTGTGTGTAGAGAGAGAGAGAAAGAGAGAATATCCCATGACGTCTTTTATAACCAAATCTCAGAAGTAATATGCCATAATTTCTGTTGTGGTCTGTTGATTCTATTGGTGTGATTAATAGAATCATAAGCAGTGGAAAATACAGACTTTTTAAAAAGGAATGAATTGTCCCAATAATATCTGTACACATACTGGGAGCTGTTTGTTCCTTTCTGGCACTTATATAAACAGGCATTGACAAAGTAGAGTAGGTAGGCAAGATAATAGTCAACAAACATTGTTGAGAGTTTTTCAAATACCAAATGAAGAATGGTACTTACACATGGTTGAAAATCTTAAAATTAGCATATTCTTTGACTTTATTATCATATCTTTAAGGATTTATCCTGAGAAAAATACCTGGATAAGTGCACATAGAAATGTGTACAAAGAGTCTTCACAATATTGTTTAGCAAAGAAAAACATGCAGAGAACTTAACTTGTTCAAAAGTAAAGGATTGTTGGGAACTCCCTGGTGCTCCAGTGGTCAGAGCTCTGTGCTTTTGCTACTGAGGGCCCAGACTTGATCCCTGGTCAGGGAACTAAGATCCCACAAGCCTACCAGCACAACCAAAAATAAAAAAGTAACAGATTGTTAAATAAAATTGATATTTTGTAGCTGTCAAAATGATTTTCTAGAGAATATTCATTAACATGGAAAGATTTTTATTATTGGTTTTAAGTAAAATGAAAACAAGTCATGAAATAGAGTTTCCATAGAATGATCCCACTGTAAGAAATATATGTTTATATGGAAAGTGTAGATATTATTACTCAAAATGTGAATAGCTATGCTAGTGTGGACATCTGTTGTTTTAGCTTATACAAGATCCATTTCTCCTTCTCCCAACAAGACCCAGACTTTCCAATTATCCCTTTCTTATCTCCTACCCAGTGACTGAGTAGAATTAATTCAAACCCAAGCTCAGCAAAAGGGGTAGGCATGTGACCTAATCTAAGCCAATCATTGTATTCCTAGCCCATAATAGATACTGATTCAGGGATGAAATTGAGTCATGCCCCAGACTTCTGTTTGAATATGTCTGGAGTTAAGATGGCCATGTTCCCACTGCTTGGGAGCCAAGAGATGGGGGTACACCTGATGAAATCATTTGACCTGTTGCTATTGTTGTTCAGTCACTCAATCACTTCCAACTCTTTGAGATTCCATGGACTGCAGCATGCCAGACTTTCCTGTCCTTCACCATCTCCCAGAGCTGGCTCAAATTCATGTCCTTTGAGCTGGTGATACCATCCAACCATCTCATCCTCATTGTCCCCTTCTCCTCATGCCTTCAATCTTTCCCAGCATCATTGTCTTTTCAAATGCGTCAGTTCTTCACATTAGGTGGCCAAAGCTCTGGAGCTTCAGCTTCAGCGTCAGTCCTTCCAATGAATCTTCAGGACTGATTTCCTTTACAATTGACTGGTTTACTCCTTTTAGTCCAAGGGACACTCAAGAGTCTTCTCCAATACCACAATTCAAAAGTATCAATTCTTCAGTGCTCAGCTTTCTTTATGGCCAAACTCTCACATCCATACATGACTACTGGAAAAACCATACCTTTGACTAGCTAGACAGACCTTTGTCAGCAAAGTAATATCTCTGCTTTTTAATATGCTGTCTAGGTTTGTCATAGCTTTTCTTCCAAGGAGAAAGCATCTTTTAATTTCATGGCTGCATTTTGCCAACAAAGGTCTGTCTAGTCAAGGCTTTGGTTTTTCCAGTAGTCATGTATGGATGTAAGAGTGGGACTGTAAAGAAAGCTGAGCACTGAAGAATTGATGTCTTTGTGGTGTTGGAGAAGACTCTTGAGAGGCCCTTGGACTGCAAGGATATCCAACCAGTTCCTCCTAAAGGAGATCAGTCCTGTGTGTTCACTGGAAAGACTGATGTTAAAGCTGAAACTCCAATACTTTGGCCACCTGATGTGAAGAGCTGACTCATTTGAAAAGACCCTGATGCTAGGAAAGATTGAGGGCAGGAGGCAAAGGGGACGACAGAGAATAAGATGGTTGGATGGCATCACTGACTCAAGGGACATGAGTTTTGGTAAACTCCAGGAGTTGGTGATGGACAGGGAGGCCTGGTGTGCTGCAGTCATAAAGAGTCAGACATGACTGAGCAACTGAACTGAACTGAACTGAACTGAGTTACCATCTACAATGATTTTGGAGCCCAAAAAAATAAAATCTGTCACTGTTTCCATTGTTTTCTCATCTATTTGCCATGAAGTGATGGGACCAGATGCCATGATCTTAGTTTTTTGAATGTTGAGTTTTAAGCCAGCTTTTTCACTCTCCTCTTTCATCTTCATCAAGAGGCTGTTTAGTTCTTCTTTGCTTTCTGCCATTATGGTGACGTCATCTGTATATCTGAGGTTTTTGATGTTTCTCCCCACAATCTTGATCCCAACTTGTTTTTCATCCAGCCTGGCATTTTGCATAATGTACTCTGCATATGAGTTAAATA
Organism: Cervus canadensis; assembly: GCF_019320065.1. Taxonomy (NCBI): domain Eukaryota; kingdom Metazoa; phylum Chordata; class Mammalia; order Artiodactyla; family Cervidae; genus Cervus; species Cervus canadensis. The sequence goes on from NC_057400.1 coordinate 59,016,421, forward strand.
AGCAGGGTGACAATATACAGACTTGATGTACTCCTTTCCCAATTTGGAACCAGACTGTTGTTCCATGTCCGGTTCTATTGCTTCTTGACCTGCATACCAGTTTTGCAGGAGGCAGGTAAGGTGGTCTGGTATTCCCATCTCTTGAAGAATTTTCCACAGTTTATTGTGATTCATATAGTCAAAGGCTTTGGCATAGTCAATGAAGCAGAAGTAAATGTTATTCTGGAATTCTGTAGCTTTTTCTATGGTCCAATGGATGTTCACAATCAGATCACTGGTTCCTCTACCTGTTTTAAATCCAGTATGAACACCTCGAAGTTCTCGATTCACTTACTACTGAAGCCTAGCTTGGAGAATTTTGAGTACTACTTTGCTAGCATGTGAAATGAATACAGTTGTATGGTAGTTTGAACACTCTGGCATTACCCTTTTTTGGGATTGGAATGAAAACTGACCTTTTCCAGTTCTGTGGCTACTGCTGAGTTTTCCAAATTTGCTGGCATATTGAGTGCAGCACTTTAACAGCATCTTCTTTTAGGATTTGAAATAGCTCAGCTGGAATTCCACGAATCCCCAGTACAGCCTGCTGTCCTTACCTCACTCAGGCTCCAGTACTATGACATCACTCCCCTCCCCACCACTTACCCCCCTACTTCATTTAGCTCCATTTCATGGTTTTTGGATTGAATCAAGAAAAAAAAAAAGAAGAAAGAATAGAAGGGGGGAGGGATGAACAGAGGGAGGGAGTAAGGAAGAAAGCTTTCTTTTCATTTATTTTTTCAAAGAAGGGTATATAAGAATTTGGGCTTCCCTTGTAGCTCAGTTGGTAAAGAGTCTGCCTTCAATGCAGGAGACCTGGGTTCAATTCTTGGCTAGGGAAGATGCCCTAGAGAAGGAAATGGCAAACTCCAGTATGCTTGCCTGGAGAATCCCATGGACAGAGGAGACTGGCAGACTAGAGTCCATGGGGTTGCAAGAATTGGACACGACTTAGCAGCTAAACCACCTAAGAAATTAGTGAAATTTATTTTAGACAAATAAAAACAGAAAGGGAACCATGATCTTTGTCTTCAAAAGATTAAAGACCCATATATAGAAACACTAAAAGAACTTATTTTGAATTCAATGATATAAGGCACAGAGAGACATTTTTTCTTCAGCATAAGCAATAATAGTGTTTTTAAAAATGTGAACTGTCTAAAGGTAAAATGGGATGCCTTATAAAGTTATGAACTCCTTGTAACTGGAAGCATTCAAGCAGAGACTGGAATGACAGAATATTCATTCCTATTTTGAAAGAAAGGTAGTACCAAATGACAACTAAATTAGTTAATCTGGTAGATAACTAACTTGGGAACCTTGGGCTTTTATCTTTTTATTTCCTAGTATGATAAATTAGTCTTCACACACCACACTTCTAAACATAACTCAAAACACATCTGGAAGAGGATATTTGGAAAAAGCAGTATTTGCCACCTTTTAGTTTATTTTAATTAAATAATTATTGAATTATTTTAGGCAAAAATAATTAGGTCCTGATTTTTTGTTACTCGGGACAATCAGTAGTCAATATACTAAATATAAACAATCTAACAGGACACACAGTTCCCTTTTGAAAAATAGAACTACTCAGAATTACACAAAGAGAAGTTTCCCTTGGGTAAAATTTAAAACATTGCATACCATCTCAAGGAAAGAAAAATGTTGTATTTTTATCATCATGGTACGATAGAATGCTTTCTATGAAAACAAGCATGACAAAGTGCCAAAAAAAAAAAAAATGTTAATACATTTACAAACCATCAGAGTTTAACTAATGGAGTAAAATCTCAAGTCCTTTAGAATAAATTTTACACGTATTTATTCCTTTAAAAAATAAAAGTTTTGTTTTGATAGAAATCTTTTTACAAATGCATTGGCACATTTGCCACTTCCCTGCCTTGTTAAATACAGACTACAAAAAATATATATATTTTTAAATGCCTTCCTGACCCACACAATTATCACTCTATACTTAACTTATATTGATGCCCTTAGAATCTGCTGAAGCACATATATATATAGCCCTACATTAGCATCCCACTGATATGTGTTTTGACTAGTAGTGTCTCCTTTTTAAAAGTTTTTCAGTTTTCTTCCTTACTATCAGAATCCAGTCTGTCATTCTTCCATGCTGTTAATAAGTCTACCTCTAGCAGCCTTTTTCGTGACGTTAAATTTGCTGCTTATCTGTCGCTGTTTTGAGAAACGGATAATTTAGGCAGAATAAGAACACATACAAAAGATTAGATCAAAACAGTGGACTCAGTACATGTGTGTGCCTCATCTTTATTTCCCAAATCCTTAGAAATGTAAGAAAAATATGCTGTAAGTGTGCGATACGAGAATGTATGGCATGTTTATAATGAATTTATCTGAAGTGGAAAATTCCTAGGAGACAACACACTGTTTGGAATATCTTGGTTCATTTGCCCTCCCTGTGATACCAGTGCTGGGCTTGCGGACTTGTGATGTAAAGGCAATCAAAACCATGTGGCTTGTGAGAGGGTTAATTCCTAAAAAAGGGGGGGCTTGACAGACAAATGCAGAGCATGTTCAGTATGCTGACACTTGCTGCAAAAAAGCCTTCCCCACCACCAGCCTAGTCACTAGTCAAACTTAGCAACTTGTATTTCAAAATGAGAAACTAATCCTTTTCCACTTAACTTGAGGAGAATTCACATTGTATGCCAGTCAAAATGCACATACAAGAATGGTAAACTTTAATTTGTATGTAAATTATATTATTAAACCCATTAAATATACCTTAATAGTTGTGGACATAGAGACTTGTGATTTTCTTCAGTTCTGGAAAATTCCAACATATCATTGATTCGAACGTTACCTTTCTGCCTGTCCCTCCATTCTCTTCCTCTCAAATTCTTGTCAGAAGGATATTAGAATCTTGATGCCTATCCTCTGTATCTCTTAATTGGCTTTTCATATTTTAACCTCTTTTGTCCCTGTGCTGTGTTTTAGGTGAATTTCTCAGACTATCTTTTCATTCCCTAATTCTTCCTTGTACTATTCCAGGGTATCAATTATCTATTGCAGCCTAACAAATCACTTCAAAAAGTAGTAGTTTGAAATAAGAACAATCTCTCAGTTCTCATTTCTCTTTATTTTGTGGGTTGGCTAGATGGTTTTCCTGCCAGTCACTCACCTGGCAGGTCACTCAGATCTGGACTCACTGCATTGTCAAATGGCTGACTGACGGAATCCCTTACTCTGCATGCTCTCTCACTTACCCAGGAGGTCGCAAGCCAGGCTTCATTCATAGTAGCTTTAGTGCTCCCAGAAGCAAGGGCATCTAGACCCAACACTCAAGTACTGGAGTCGCTTTTGCCAGTGATCTGTTGGCTAGTCATGTGGCCTAGTCCAGATGCAATGGGTGGAGAAATGGATTCCACCTTTGATTGTAGGAGTTACAAAGACCATTTGGCCAGTCTTTGCAGCTTACCATACCTGGTTAGAGTTTATCCATCTTCTATATGTTGTATTGCAAGTATAACTTTTCTTTTTTGATGTTTCACTAATATTTTTTCATATCTACATTTTTTTGCCTATTTTATTTCATGAAATCCTTTTTTTTTTTTAGTTTTTTTTTTTCTAATAAGGATCATCTCCTTTTGTAATGTACTTATATATTTATATTTTTGGTTGTGCTGGATCTTTGTTGCTCTGCACAGACTACTCTGTAGATGCTGGGCACAGGCTTCTCATTGCAGAGCGCATGAGCTTCAGTACTTGCAGCACATGGGCTTAGTAGTTGAGGTTCAAGGGCCCTGGAGTATGGGCTCAGTAGTTGTGGCACAGTGGCTTAGTTGCTCTGCAGTGTATGGAGTCTTCCCAGACCAGGGATCAAACCCATGTCCCCTGCATTGGCAGGTGGATTCCTATCCACTGTACCACTAAGAAAGTCTGAAACCTTATTTTTTGTAATGAATTTCTTTCTTTCTTTGAAAGAACAAGCTTATGCTAAGGTCTTTATCATATTGTGCAATACAAATAATTTCCTATGGGGCAGATTTATTTTCGGATTGTTGATTTTGCTGTCTTTTTTCCATTACTCATTACATGAGTTTTATTTTGAAGGGTGGATTTTGTTTTGTTTCATTGCTTTGGTTTGTTCTCAGGATCTCTCCTGTACCCATCTTACTTTTATCTTCTCTCCCAGTTGTTCAGATCTCAAGTCCAGAATTGAGTCTTATAATGTGTTTTGGGATTTCTACACTATTATGACATATGGGTTCATAATGGATTTAGACCTTGGCGCCAGAAACAGCTTGACTCAGTTCCTAGTCACAAGGCCTCTTCCTTCCTCAACCTACAGCTTCCTATAAGCCCTGAATCAGCAGCAGCAAGGAGAAAAGCAGGGAAATACAGTCTTTCTTTTTTTAGCTTCCTTTCAAAGAGGTGAGCAGGAGAGGACCCACTCCTGCCACTGGCTTCAACCTATGAAGCAGGGCAGATTCCCCCATCTCCTGGGGAAAAGGAATCTTTTAGTCATCACCAGCGGGAGCCATCCATTCCTCACTTCTGTTTCTAGGCTCATCATATAGCAGGCCTGTAGCTTCAGCCTCACTTGTTCATTCACATTTCTGTCTGTCTATGAACCTTGAAGATGCTCCTGTGTTTTGGACACTGTCTACAGCTTTTACATTTTATCTGTTATAGCTACAGTTTTCATCTAGGTAAAATATACTACCCAGCTGACCAAAGCCCACATAGTTTTAGCAAAACACCTTATATTAATTCAAGAGTTCATGACAGTAAGCATATGAAAAGATGCTCAATATCATTAATCATTAGGGAAATATAAACCACAATGAAATGCTACCCCACAATTATTAGAATAGCTAAAATTAAAGACTGATCATACCAAGTATTAGCAATGATGTGGAACAACAGGAGTGTTCATACATCACTGGTGAGAATGAAAAATTATGCAACCAATTTGGAAAATAGCTTGGCAGTTTTTTAAGCTAAACATATACCTATGGATATGATTTAGCCAGTTCACTCTTTGTTATTTATCCAGTTAAAGCATTCCTCCATATAAACACTTGCACATGAATGTTTATGACAGCTTTATTTGTAACAGCCAAAAATGGGAAACAATCCAAATTCCATCAACAGCTGGGTGGGTAAATAAACTGTGGTATACACATACAAGGCCCTGCTACTTGGCAATTAAAAAGAATGAACTATTAATATAAACAACAGCATGACTAAATCTCAAAATAAAGCTCAGTGAAAGAAGCCAGACAGAAGAGAATATATACTACATACCCTTTGTAAACATTCTAGAAAATATAAACTAATTTATAGTGTCAAAAAGTAGATCAGTAGTTGTCTGGGGGGTGGGGAAGGTGAGAGGGAGAAATTACAGAGTTAGGGAGCTGTCAGAGGTGATGGCTATATTCATTACAGTGATGGTTACACCCAGGAGTTCCCCTCTATCTGCAGTTTACTTTTTGCAGTTTCAGTTACCTGAGGTCACTGAGGTCTGAAACTATTCAAGGGAAAATTCCAGAAATAAACAATTCATAAATTTTAAATTGCGTGCTGATCTGAGTTTCATGAGGAAATTTCATGCTGTCCCACTCCAGTCTGCCCAGAATGTGAATCGTCCCTTTGTCCTGCATAACCTGTTAGTCACTTCGTAACCACCTCAGGTAATCAGATCAACTGTTGCCTATCACAGTGATTCTGCTCAAATAACTCTTACTTTACTTAATAAAGGCTCCAACGCCCAGAGTGAAGATGCTGGCAATTCCAGTAGGCCTAAAAGAAACCATAGTGCATTCTTTAAGTAAAATAGGTGAAAATTCTGTATTTAATAAGAAAATAATCAAATCTGAAGTTGCTAAGATGTACCAATATTTTATCCATTAACTTGTGAAGAAAGAAAAAGAAATCATGCTAGTTTTGCTGTTGCACTTCAAACTGCAAAGGTTAAAGCCACAGTGTGTGACAAGTGCTTAGTTAAGATGGCAAAGGCTTTAAGTTTGCACTGTAAAGGTATTTTGAGAGAGACCACATTTACATAAGTTTTATTACAGTTTATTGCTGTAATTGTTCTATTATTATTATTAAATTATTGTTAATCTTCTAGTGCACCTAATTTATAAAGTAAACTTAATCATAGGTATGTATGTATAGGAAAAAATATATTACATATAGCGTTCAGTACTATCCAAAGTTTCAGACATCCACTAGGTATCTTGGATCACATAATCCCACAGATAAGGGAAGAGTTGGAGGTGTTGGAGGTGATGCTGCTAGTACAGTGGATAGGAATCCGCCGGGGGCATAGGTTCAATCCCTGGTCTGGGAAGATTTCACATACCGTGGAACAACTAAACCCCTGCGGCCACAACTACTGAGCCCACGCTCTAGGGCCCTCACACATGAATGCTAAACATCAGTTGTACACTTGAAGTATATCCAGTTTATTATATACCAATTATTTATTTAAAAATCTGTTTAAAAGTTAATGTAATGTTATTATATCTGAGCTTGTTTAGCTTGGTCATACTAGTTTCATTATAAGTACAATATTGAAAAAAATATTAGTGATGATAGTTAACATTTATCTGACACTTTGCCAAGCCAGTTATGTAAGCATTTTACTTAGGTCATCTCACTTGATCCCCATCAACAAGTTTACCAATAGGTACTTTAGATAATAACTCCATTATCTACAAAAAGAAACTGGAGCTTCAGAGGATTAAGTAAATTGCCCAATAGGTGACTAAGTGACCAAAATGGAATGTGAACCATATGCTGTGGTTCTAAGGCCCAAGCTGAGTTAAAAAGGACAATTTGTCTCACTGTATCTCAGTTTCCTCGTCTTGACCTTTGAAACCATCCTCTCTCCCCACTCTCCCTCAGTCTCACTTTTATCTCCTGGTAAAGACTAATAAGCTCATTCCCAGAATGGGAGTCGGGAAAGAGAACCACTTTCTGGTTGCACTGCACCGGCTTCCACGTATAAGGAAACAGTGTGACAGACTCGGAAATTATGGGGTGTCCTTGCTAGTCTATAGAGCTAGTGACCACCTTTGCTTGTTTTTGAGCTATTTTAAAACTTTATAGAGATAGAAATTAACTCGTAGAAACTGGATAGTAATGCAAATAATTCTTACCCATAGAAATGCAAATTGTGTTTTGTGGGAATACTTGATTACTGCCTTGTGGAAAATAGCTTCTTTTGGCCAGTGTTTTATCCATTTATATATTTATTTCAGCTGGAGAAGGGAATGGCAAACCACTTCAGTATTCTTGCCATGAGAACCCCATGCACAGTATGAAAAGGCAAAAAAATAGGACACTGAAAGATGATATTTCCAGATCAGTAGGTGCCCAATATGCTACTTGAGATGAGAGGAGAAATAACTCCAGAAAGAATGAAAAGGCGGAGCCAAAGCAAAAACAACACCCAGTTGTGTATGTGAGTGGGGATGGAAGTAATGGAAGTAAAGTCCGATGCTGTAAGGAGCAATAGTGCATAGGAACCTGGAATGTTATGTCCATGAATCAAGGCAAATTGAAAGTGGTCAAACAGGAGATGGCAAGAGTGAACATCGACATTTTAGGAATCAGTGAACTAAAATGGACTGGAATGGGTGAATTTAACTCAGATGACCATGATATCTTCTACTGTGGGAAAGAATCCCTTAGAAGAAATGCAGTAGCCATCATAGTCAACAAAAGAGTCCGAAATGCAGTACTTGGATGCAATCGCAAAAACAGCAGAATGATCTCTGTTTGTTTCCAAGGCAAACCAATTCAGTATTGAACTAATAGACAGTTCCAAGTCTATGCACTAAACTGTAATCCAAGTCTATGCCCCAACCAGTAATGCTGAAGAAGCTGAAGTTGAACGGTTCTAGGAACACCTATAAGACCTTCTAGAACTAACACCCAAAAAAGGTGTCCTTTTCATTTGAGGGGACTGGAATGCAAAAGTAGGAAGTCAAGAGATACCTGGAATAACAGGCAAATTTAGCCTTGGAGTACAGAATGAAGCAGGGCAAAGGCTAACAAAGTTTTGCCAAAAGAACACTCTGGTCATAGCAAAGACCCTCCTCCGACAACACAAGAGAAGACTCTACACATGGACATCACCAGATGGTCAACACCAAAATCAGGTTGATTATATTCTTTCAGCCAAAGATGAAGAAGCTCTGTACAGTCAGCAAAAACAAGATCAGGAGCTGACTGTGGATCAGATCATGAACTCCTTATGCCAAATTCAGACTGAAATTGAAGAAAGTAGGGAAAAGCACTTGGCCATTCAGGTATGACCTAAATCAAACCCCTGTGATTATACAGTGGAAGTGAGAAATAGATTGAAGGGATTAGATCTGATAGACAGAGTCCCTGAAGAACTATGGGTGGAGGTTTGTGACACTGTACAGGAAGCAGGGATCAAGACCATCCCCATGGAAAAGAAATGCAAAAAGGCAAAATGGTTGTCTGAGGAAGCCTTACAAATAGCTGTGAAAAGAAGAGAAGCAAAGGAGAAAGGGAAAGATATACCCATTTGAATGCAGAGTTCCAAAGGATAGCAAGGAGAGATAAGAAAGCCTTCCTCAGTGATCAATGCAAAGAAATAGAGGAAAATAATAGAATGGGAAAGACTAGAGATCTCTTCAAGAAAATTAAAGATACCAAGGGAACTTTCCATGCAAAGATGGGCACAATAAAGGGTAGAAATGGTATGGACCTAACAGAAGCAGAAGATATTAGGCAGAGGTGGCAAGAATACACAGAAGAACTATACAAAAAGATCTTCATGACCCCTATAATCATGATGGTGTGATCACTCACCTAGAGCCAGACATCTTGCAATGTGAAGTCAAGTGGGCCTTAGGAAGCATCACTACGAACAAAGCTAGTGGAGGTGATGGAATTCCAGTTGAGCTATTTCAAATCTTAAAAGATGAAGCTGTGAAAGTGCTACACTCAGTACACCAGCAAATTTGGAAAACTCAGCAGTGGCCATAGGACTGGGAAAGGTCAGCATTCATTCCAATCCCAAAGAAAGGCAATGCCAAAGAATGCTCAAACTACTTTTGTACTCATCTCACACACTAGCAAAGTAATGCTCAAAATTCTCCAATCCAGGCTTCAATAATACGTGAACCATGAAACTCCAGATATTCAAGCTGGATTTAGAAAAGGCAGAGGAACCAAAGATCAAATAGCCAACATCCATTGGCTCATTGAAAAAACGAGAGAGTTCTAGAAGAACATCTACTTCTGCTTTATTGACTATGCCTAAGCCTTTGACTGTGTGAATAACAACAAACTGTGGAAAATTCTTCAAGCGATGGGAATAGCACAAAATACCACAAAAGTGCATTTCTCAGGACCTGCCTCCTGAGAAATCTGTATACAGGTCAGGAAGCAACAGTTAGAACTGGACATGGAACAACAGACTGCTTCGAAATCAGGAAAGGAGTACCTCAAGGCTGTTTATTGTCACCCTGCTTATTTAACTTATATGCAGAGTACATCATGAGAAACGCTGGTCTGGATGAAGCACAAGCTGGAATCAAGATTGCTGGGAGAAATATCAATAACCTCAGATATGCAGATGACACCACCCTTATGGCAGAAAGTGAAGAAGAACTAAAGAGCCTCTTGATGAAAGTGAAAGAGGAGAGTGAAAAAGTTAGCTTAAAGCTCAACATTCAGAAAATGAATCATGGCATTAGGTCCCATCACTTCATCGCAAGTAGATGGAGAAGCAATGGAAAGAGTGACAGACTCTATTTTGGGGGGCTCCAAAATCACTGCAGATGGTGACTGCAGTCATGAAATTAAAAGATGCTTGCTCCTTGAAAGAAAAGTTATGACCAACCTAGACAGCATATTAAAAAGCAGAGACATTACTTTGCCAACAAAGGTCCGTCTAGTCAAAGCTATGGTTTTACCAGTAGTCATGTATGGATGGGAGAGTTGGACTCTAAAGAAAGCTGAGCATTGAAGAGTTTACACTTTTGAACTGTGGTGTTAGAGAAGACTCTTGAGAGTCCCTTGAACTGCAAGGAGATCCAACGAGTCCATCCTAAAGGAAATCAGTCCTGAATATTCATTGGAAGGACTGATGTTGAAGCTGAAACTCCAAAACTTTGGCCACCTTATTCAAAGAGCTGACTCATTGTAAAAGACTCTGATGCTGGGAAAGATTGAAGGCCGGAGGAGAAGGGGACGACAGAGGATGAGATGGTTAGATGGCCTCGCCGACTCAATGGACATAAGTTTGAGTAAACTGCAGGAGTTGATGATGGACAGGGAGGCCTGGCATACTGCAGTCTGTGGGGTCTCAAAGAGTTGACACAACTGATCGATTGAACTGAACAGACTGAACTGATTCATTTCAGCGTTCCTTGTCTGACTGTAAGTTGTCTTTGAACTACTTGTAAAATATACTGGTTCCGTCATTAATAGTGAGTTAAATAAAAGCTTTAACATATGTTCATTTTATATTTGTATGAGTTACAATTTTACCTTTAAAAAAATCTATTCTTTAACCCATATATATATAGAATAATTTAAAATTATTTTGAAAATTGTTACTTAACTGTAGCTCACTGAATTCAGTAATCTCTTCCTTACCCTATACAGCCATGAAATTCCCTTCTGTATATATTTTCAAAGACTATGAGAATTTCAGCTCTAGTATAAGACAATGGTGAGGCTCTCCCTTTGCATCTAATTAGGAAAGTAATATTTGGGAGAGGAAAACAGAAAGAAGAAATGAAACAGAGGTGAAGTAAAAACAGGGCTTTAAAAAAACAAACAAACAAACAAAAAAAAACAGGGCTTTTTTCCTCTACAGAGGAATGTAAAATTTTAAAAGAATAAGAGGGAGAAAAGTAAATGTAGCCCTTAGGAATGCCTTCTTGTGACATTTGTAAAGAGAAAGGAAGGGAGCCAAATACATGTTCTTTGGCTTGAGTGCTCATAGAAATAACTGAGACTTTAAAATTGAGTATTTGGAAAGAGCAAGAAATACCTGCTTTATGATGGTGAGTATATTAAATACAGATGACTCATGGCTTTTTCCAGTCCAAATATCCAAGTTCTTTTCTGTCCTTTAGCTGAAGCAGTAGGGAAGTAAGACACAAGATCAAGAGGCCTGACCAAGGTACAGGTCTCTAGAGCATAAGACTAAATAACCTTGGATACAGAAAATCAGAAAAACATTGATAAATTCAGAACTGAACAGTAGACTCATTATCCAGATTATCTGCTATAAAGAAGAGTTCATGGATATCTAGTTAAAACTGAAAGAGAGGGGACATCTTAAAGTTTTCTATAAGAAAAAAGAGTAAATGGGAATTGTGTAGTATATACTATTATCATTTAAGATATATAAAATATTGATGCTGTCCTTATGAATAAGTAATGGTTTATCTGAGATGACATTCAAAATATTTAACAACCTTAAAGAATGAGAAAGTTCTATTTGGAAGGATGCAGGACCTCTAGGGAGCAAGGTTCTAGAGGCCTCTTGCTGTGCCTGACATTGACCTGGGGTTCATGCTGGGTTTGGGAAGTCTAGTAGGTCTCAGGAGAATAACCAAGACCACTGGGGCGAGGGTCTGGCACTTGGAAGGCTTGTGGCAGTGGCTATTTACAAACTGTGTGGAAGTATTTCACTAAAATGCTTCTCTCTGTCTCTTTCCTTCCCCCCCTCCCTGCTTTCCTCTCCTCCCACTTTCTAAGTACTTGGCAGTACTCAACTCAGCAGAAAAGGGCAAAGGATTTGTAAAAGAAATGGTCACTGCATGTGGTTTAAAATGTGCATAGCTGCGAATAATAGACGACTCTACTGCAGTGGCTTAAATGGAAGAGGTTTTTCATGTCATGATAAGACAGGCTAGCTATGAGCAGTTTAGGGCTTAGACATGATGATACACAGTGATATTGCCAAGGACCCAGGCTCCTTCCATTTTTGTCTTCTACCATCTAGCCATCTTCATCACACTTGTTGCCTCACGGTTGTAAGATGAGTCTTGCACCCCCATACTTCACTTCTGAGTTTCAGGGAAGAATAAGATGAAAGGATGAAGGAGTGGTATCCGTCTTAAGACTGCCTGTCTCAGCAGACTTCTGTTTGCCTTTGGCCCGAAGTGTGTCACGTTACCTACTGTGGATACCAGGCAACGTCAGGAGGCCAGTGTTTTTAGTGATGCGCTTTGTTGCTTTGAGAAAAATGAGAATTTGTTCGTAAGGATGAAGGGGGAAATAAATATTGTTTGGGCAAAAGGTAGCACTTACCTCACTCATTTAAAGGCTATATCAAAAACTGGATAGAGGGGGTTTCCCTGGCAGTCCAGTGTTTAAGACGCCATGCTTCCACTTCAGGGGCATGGGTTCGATCCCTGGTTGGGGGACTAAGATCCCATATGCCACACAGCACAACCAAAAGGAAAAAAATAAAGCAGAGAGTTGGTTCTGCTGATGAAATCTTAATATTTATGAAATAAGTCTTAAAATAGCAAAGTACAGTTCACTCTGCTGAGAGTTTTTAAATAATGCATTATGCCACTCAGTGAATGTTGTTAAATTTAAATTTCACATCTGCAAAGATGTATATAATCACAACCTCATGTTTAAGTGGAAACCATTGTATTACATATAAGCTGCTTCCAAACATGTATGACTAATCAAATTTCTAAGCCAAATTTCTTCATCCATGCAGAAAAAAAGCACTCCTCATTGATGCTCACATAAAAGCTTTTTGTCAATGTAGGATTAATTTTTGTAGTGTCTGAGGAGAGAAAAGACATAATTTAAAAATTGTGAAACTATCTTAGTTGAGGCAATCAAATATAAAGGAATTTTCAACTTAAACATTTGAATTTCAGAGTTACCTGCCACTTTGAGGTAATTACATTTTGCTCTTCTTGGTTCTGCTGCTTTTCTAGGGTGATCTTCAGTTTCCATTCTGTTTTTGTCTATTTTTGTTTGCCTTTTAATGTTTTTTCTCCATTTCAGAACAGAATTTTTACAAGAGCAATAGAGAGGTTTTCTCCAAATTGCCCAACATTACTTATCTCTACTCTAGAAAATGGGACTCTCATCTGTCTCTGCAAAGAGGCTTTTCATAGTTCCTAGTGCAGCAAATGCAATGCAATAAGTTATACTCCCAGTTTAAAAACATCTATGATGTAAAATGTAAGAGTTCATTGGAGAACAGCCCTTGCATAATATGTTTGAGCATGGCTTATTTAGTCTGAATCCCTGTTTAGGAAGAAAAATGTTCTCAGAATGGTTTTCTTTTCATAATTGTTAATACTGGTGAATCCACCTCTAAATACACCAGAGAGAAGAGGGGAATCAAGGAGAGGCCAACATATACAGTCAGCCCTCCGAATGCCCAGGCTTCACATCTGAGAATTCAACCAACCATGGATTAAAAATATTCAGGAAAAAAAAACCTGAAAAATTCCAAAAAACAAAACTTAAATTTTGCCCTATGCCAACAACTATTTACATAGCATTTACATTGTATTTACAACTATTTACATAGAATTTACATTGTATTAGCTATTGTAAGTAATCTAGAAATGATTTAGTATACAGGAGGATGTGTGTGGGTTATATACAAATGCTACACCATTTTATATAAGGGACTTGCATATCCTCAGACTTTGGAATCCTTGGGGTGACTGAGTCCTCGAACTTATCTCCCACAGATATCAAGAGATGACTATGTGGTTAAGACGCTGATATTCACATATCACACATACAGCGCTATAAGGTCTCAATCAAAAGCCAGATGATGGGCTTCCCTGGTGGCTCAGTGGTGAAGACTCGGCCTGCCAATGCAGGATACACAAGTTTGACCCCTGATCTGGAAAGATCCCACATGCTGCTGAGCAGCTAAGCCTGTGGGCCATGACTACTGAGCCTGTGCTCTAGAGCTGGGAGCCGCATTTACTGAGCCTGTGCGTCACAACAACAGAAGCTACCGCAGTGAGAAGCCCACACACCACCGGTAAGGAGTAGCCCTTGCTCTCTGCAATCTGAGAAAAGCACGCACTGCAACAAAGACCCGGAGCATCTGAAACTGAATCAATAAAATGTTAAAACAAAAAAGTTAATGATTCCCTAAAAAATAAAAGTGGAAGGTAAGAAGACATTTCCAAGATAGATGTTAGTTCTCTATTTATATGTGCAATTATATATGCAATTTATATGTAATTCAAATTGTCGTTGTTGTTCAGTTGCCCAATTTATCCAATTCTTTGCAGCCCGATGGACTGTAGCATGCCAGGCCTCTTTGTTCCTCACCATCTCCAAAGTTTGCCCAAGTTCATGTCCATTACATCAGTGATGCCATCCAGGCATCTCATCCTCTGATGCCCTCTTCTCCTTCTGCCCTCAATCTTTCCCAGCATCAGGGAAATTCAATTCAAAGTAATAATTTAATTAATTAAAGTTAATTTGAATAGCAATTCAAATTAACGCAATGTAAATAGACTGAAATACTTATTACATTAGTTTAAACTGATTTATCTTAAAATTTGTGTCACTAAAGACCAATAAGTAATGAGGACCTCCTTTCCTTGTCTCCTTTATGAGGCCTAGACAAATGCCTGCTTGGCATTAAATGGACCCAGTGAGTCACCTAGATCTAATCAGAGGTAGCTTTAAACTTCATTAGAATTTGGTGTCACTGAAATATGTTATATCCTGGTAGTGAGAATATAAGTTGGTTCAACTATTTGGAAGAATATCTGATAATGTATCAAGAATTTTTTTTTAGTTTTGTAATTGAAGGATAATTGCACTACAGAAATTGGTGGTTTTCTGTCATACATCAATGAGAATCAGCCATAGGTACACCCAAGTCCCCTCCCTCCCAGACCTCCCTCCCATCTCACTCCCCACCCCACCATTCAGCCTGTCGCAGAGCCTGTATTTCAGTTCCCATAGTCATACAGTAAATTCCCACTGTCTATCTGTTTTACCCACGGTATTGTAAATTTCTGTTACTCTCTCCACACATCTGCCCTTCTTCCTCCTCTCCTCCTACCTTGTCCATAGGTCTCTTCTCTATGTCTGTCCATTGCTGCCCCAAAAATAAATTCATCAGTGCCATCTCTTCAGATTCCCTACATATGTATCAGTATATGATATTTATATTTCCCTTTCTGACTTACTTCACTCTGTATAATGGGCTCTAGTTTCATCCACCTCATTAGAACAGATTCAAGTGTGTTCCTTTTCATGGCTTAGTAGTATTCCATTGTATATATGTAACACAGCTTCTTTATCCATTCTCCTGTCAATAGACATCTAAGTTCCTCCCATGTTCTAGCTATTGTAAATAGTGCTGCAATGAATATTGGGATACCTATGTCTTTTTCAGTTTTGATTTCCTCAGGGTATATGCCTAGGAGTGGGATTGCTGGGTCATATGGTGGTTCAATTCCTAGCTTTTTAAGCAGTCTCCTCACCATATTCCATGGTGGCTGTATCAGTTTACATTCCCACCAGGAATGCAAGAGTATTTCCCTTTTATCCACACCTTCTCCAGCGTAACTCAGATGACCATTATATCTTCTACTATGGGCAAGAATCCCTTAGAAGAAATGCAGTAGCCATGATAGTCAACGAAAGACTCTGAAATGCAGTACTTGGATGCAATCTCAAAAATAGCAGAATGATATCTGTTTGTTTCCAAGGCAAACCATTCAATATCACAGTAATCCAAGTCTATGCCCCAACCAGTAATGCTGAAGAAGCTGAAGTTGAACGGTCCTAGGAACACCTATAAGACCTTCTAGAACTAACACTCAAAAAAGGTGTCCTTTTCGTTAGAGGGTACTGGAATGCAAAAGTAGGAAGTTAAGGGATACCTGGAATAACAGGCAAATTTGGCCATGGAGTACAGAACGAAGCAAGGGAAATAGAGTTTTGCGAAGAGACAACACTGGTCATAGCAAACACCCTCTTCCAACAACACAAGAGAAGACTCTACACATGGACATCACCAGATGGTCAATACTGAAATCATATTGATTATATTCTTTGCAGCCAAAGATGGAGAAGCTCTCTATAGTCAGAGAAAACAAGATCAGGAGCTGACTGTGGATCAGATCATGAACTCCTTATGCCAAATTCAGACTGAAATTGAAGAAAGTAGGGAAAATCACTTGGCCATTCAGGTATGACCTAAATCGCCCCCTGGTGATTATATCGTGGAAGTGAGAAATAGATTGAAGGGATTAGATCTGATAGACAGAGTCCCTGAAGAACTATGGGTGGAGGTTTGTGACACTGTACAGGAAGCAGGGATCAAGACCATCCCCATGGAAAAGAAATGAAAAAAGGCAAAATGGTTGTCTGAGGAAGCCTTACAAATAGCTGTGAAAAGAAGAGAAGCAAAAAGCAAAGGAGGAAAGGAAAGATATACCCATTTGAATGCAGAGTTCCAAAGAATAGCAAGGAGAGATAAGAAAGCCTTCCTCGGTGATCAATGCAAAGAAATAGAGGAAAATAATAGAATGGGAAAGACTAGAGATCTCTTCAAGAAAATTAAAGATACCAAGGGAACTTTCCATGCAAAGATGGGCACAATAAAGGGTAGAAATGGTATGGACCTAACAGAAGCAGAAGATATTAGGCAGAGGTGGCAAGAATACACAGAAGAACTATACAAAAAGATCTTCATGACCCATATAATCATGATGGTGTGATCACTCACCTAGAGCCAGACATCTTGCAATGTGAAGTCAAGTGGGCCTTAGGAAGCATCACTATGAACAAAGCTAGTGGAGGTGATGGAATTCCAGTTGAGCTATTTCGAATCCTAAAAGATGATGCTGTGAAAGTGCTACACTCAGTACACCAGCAAATTTGGAAAACTCAGCAGTGGTCACAGGACTGGGAAAGGTCAGCATTCGTTCCAATCCCAAAGAAAGGCAATGCCAAAGAATGCTCAAACTACTTTTGTACTCATCTCACACACTAGCAAAGTAATGCTCAAAATTCTCCAAGCCAGGCCTCAACAGTACATGAACCGTGAACGTCCAGATATTCAAGCTGAATTTAGAAAAGGCAGAGAAACCAGCAATCAAATTGCCAACATCCATTGGATCATCAAAAAAGTGAAAGAGTTCCAGAAGAACATCTACTTCTGCTTTATTGACTATGCCAAAGCCTTTGACTGTGTGGATCACAGGAAATGGTGGAAAATTCTTCGAGAGATGGGAATACCCCACCACCTGACCTGCCTCTTGAGAAATCTGTATGCAGTTCAGGATGCAACAGTTAGAACTGGACATGGAACAACAGACTGGTTCCAAATCAGGAAAGGAGTACCTCAAGGCTGTATATTGTCACCCTGCTTATTTAACTTATATGCAGAGTACATCATGAAAAATGCTGGGCTGGATGAAGCACAAGCTGGAATCAAGATTGCTGGGAGAAATATCAAGAACCTCAGATATGCAGATGACACCACCCTTATGGCAGAAAGTGAAGAAGAACTAAAGAGCCTCTTGATGAAAGTGAAAGAGGAGAGTGAAAAAGTTGGCTTAAAACTCAACATTCAGAAAACGAAGATCATGGCATCAGGTCCCATCATTTCATGGCAAATAGATGGGGATGCAATGGAAACGGCGACAGACTTTATTTTGGGGGGCTCCTTTAATGCTGCAGATGGTGACTGTAGCCATGAAATTAGAAAACACTTTCTCCTTGAAAGAAAAGTTATGACCAACCTAGGGCTGCTGTCCATAGGGTCACACAGAGTTTGACACCACTGACACAACTTATCATGCATGCACGCACTGGATAAGGAAATAGCAACCCACTCCGGTGTTCTTGCCTGGAGAATCCCAGGGACAAAGGGGCTTCTGTCTATGGGGTCGCACAGAGTCAGACACAACTGAAGCGACTTAGCAGCAGCAGCAAACAGAATATTAAAAAGCAAAGACATTACTGTGCCAACAAAGGTCCATCTAGTCAAAGCTATGGTTTTTCTAGTAGTCATGTATGGATGTGAGAGTTGGACTATAAAGAAAGCTGAGCACCAAAGAATTGATGCTTTTGAACTGTGGTGTTGGAGAAGACTCTTGAGAGTCCTTTGAATTGCAAGGAGATCCAACCAATCCATCCTAAGGGAAATTAGTCCCAAATATTCATTGGAAGGACTGATGCTGAAGCTGAAACTCCTATACTTTGTCCACCTCATGCGAAGAACTGACTCATTTTAAAAGACCCTGATGCTGGGAAAGATTGAAGGCAGGAGGAGAAGGGGATGACAGAGGATGAGATTGTTGGATGGCATCACAGACTCCATGGACATGAGTTTGAGTAAACTCTGGGAGCTGGTGATAGACAGGGAGGCCTGGCGTGCTGCAGTCCATGGGGTCACAAGGTGTCAGACACGACTGAGCAACTGAACTGAACTAAACTGAACTCTCCAGCAGTTATTGTTTGTAGACTTTTTGATCATGGCCATTCTGACTGGTGTGAGGTTATAACTCATTGTAGTTTTGATTCGCATTTCTCTAATAATGAGCGATGTTGAGCATCTTTTCATGTGCTCATTAGCCATCTGCATGTTTTCTTTGGAGAAATGTCTTTTCAGGTCTGTTTCCCACTTTTTGATTGGGTTGTTTGCTTTTCTGGTACTAAGTTGTATGAGCTGCTTGTGTATTTTGGAAATTAATTCTTTATCAGTTGTTTCCCTTGCTATTATTTTCTCCCATTCTGAAGGTTGTGCCTTTCACCGTGTTTGTAGTTTCTTTTGCTGTGCAAAAGGTTTTAAGTTTAATTAGGTCCCACTTGTTTATTTTTGTTTTTATTTCCATTACTCTAGGAGGTTGGTCATAGAAGATCTTGCTTTGATTTTTGTCATCAAGTGTTCTGCCTATGTTCTCCTCTAAGAGTTTAATAGTTTCCGTTCTTACATTTAGGTCTTGAATCCATTTTGAGTTTATCTTTGTGTATGGCATAAGGTAGTGATCTAATTTCATTCTTTTGTACATAGCTGTCCAGTTTTCCCAGCACCACTTATTGAAGATCTGTCTTTGCCCCATTGTATATTGTTGCTTCCTTTGTCAAAAATAAGGTACCTATAGGTGCATGGGTTTGTCTCTGGGTTCTTTATCTTGTTCCATTGGTCTATATTTCTGTTTTTGTGCCAGTACCATACGGTCTTGATGACTGTAGCTTTCTAGTGTAGTCTGAAGTCAGGAAGGTTTATACCTCCAGCTCCATTCTTCCTTCTCGAGACTGCTTTGGCTATTTGGGGTTCTTTGGGTTTCCATATGAATTGTGAATTTTTTGTTCTGGTTCTGTGAAAAAAGCCATTGGTAATTTGATAAGGATTGCATTGAATCTGTAGATTGCATTTAGTAGTATAGTCATTTTTGCAATATTTTACAATATTCTTTTACATTTTTACATTACATTACATTACATTCTTTTACATCATTTGACATTTTACATTACAATACATTTTACAATATTCTTCCTACCCAGGAACATGGAATATCTCTCCATCTGTTTATGTCATCTTTGATTTCTTTCATCAGTGTCTTATAGTTTTCAATATACAGGTCTTTTGTTTCCTTGGGTTATTTTTTTCTTTTTGTTACAATAGTGAATGGTATTGATCCCTTAATGTCTCTTTCTGATTTTTCATTGTTAGTATATAGGAGTGCAAGTGATTTCTGTGTATTGACCTTGTATCCTGTGACTTTGCTGAAATTGTTGATTAGCTCTAGTAATTTTCTGATAGTTTCTTTTGGGTTTTCTATGTGTAATATCATGTCATCTGCAAATAGTGAGAGTTTTACTTCTTCTTTTCCAATCTGGATTCCTTTAATTTCTTTTTCTTCTCTAATTGCCATAGCTAGGACTTCCAAAACTATGTTGAACAATAGTGGTAAGAGTGGACACCCTTGTCTTTTTCCTGATCTTAGAGGGAACGTTTTAGTTTTTCACCATTGAGAATAATGTTTGCTGTGGGCTTTTCACACATGACCTTTACTATGTTGAAGTAGGTTCCTTCTACGCCCATTTTTTTGAAGCATTTTTATCATAAATGGATGCTGGATTTTGTCAAAGGTGTTTTCTGTGTCTATTGAGATGATAGTATGGTTTTTATCTTTCAAT
Organism: Cervus canadensis; assembly: GCF_019320065.1. Taxonomy (NCBI): domain Eukaryota; kingdom Metazoa; phylum Chordata; class Mammalia; order Artiodactyla; family Cervidae; genus Cervus; species Cervus canadensis. The sequence continues at coordinate 59,036,620 of NC_057400.1, forward strand.
GTGTTAATATGGTGTATCACATTGATTGATTTGTGTATATTGAAGAATCCTTGCATTGTGTATACTGAATAAATGTGACTTTATCATGGTGTATGAGATTTTTAATGTGGTATTGAATTCTGTTTGCTAAAATTTTGTTGAGGATTTTTGCATCTATGTTCATCAGTGATATTGGCCTCTAATTTTCTTTTTTCATGTTGTCTTTTCCTGGTTTTGGTGTCAGGGTGATTGTGGCCTCGTAGAATCAGTTTGGAAGTGTTCCTTCCTCTGAAATTTTTGAAAGAGTTTCAGAAAAATAGGCGTTATCTCTTCCCTGAATGTCTGATAGAATTCCCATGTGAAGCCATCTGGCCCTGGGCTTTTGTTTTTGGGGGAGATTTTTGATCACTGTTTCAATTCCAGTGTTTGTAATTGGGTTGTTCATTTCTATTTGTTCCTGGTTCAGTCTTGGGAGGCTGATCTTTTTAAGTATCTGTCCATTTCCTCTAGGTTATCCATTTTATTAGCATACAGTTGCTCATAATATTCTCTTATGATCCTTTGTATTTCCGTGTTGTCTGTTGTAACCTCTCATTTTTCATTTCTAATTTTATTGATTTGATTTTTCTCCCTTTTTTTTCTTGATGAGTCTGGCTAGTGGTTTGTCAATTTTGTTTGTCTTCTCAAAGAACCAGCTTTTAGTTTTATTAATCTTTGCTATTGTTGCCTTCATTTCTTTTTCAATTATTTCCGTTCTGATTTTTATGATCTCCTTCTTTCTGCCAACTTTGGAGGTTTTTTGTTCTTCTTTCTCCAGCTGCTTTAGATATAGAGTTAGGCTGTCTTTCAATGATTTTTTTGCTTCTATAGGTATGATTGTATCGCTGTAAACCTCCCTCTTAGAACTGCTTTTTCTGAGTCCCATAGGTTTTCATTGTCATTTTTTCCTAGGAATCTTTTGATCTCTTTTCTTATTTCTTCAGTAACCTCTTTGTTATTTAGTAATGTATTGTTTAATCTCCATGAGTTAGTGGTTTTTTGCCATTTTTTCCCTTTAGTTGATATCTAGTCTCATAGCATTGTGGTCAGAGAAGATTTTGATAATGTACCAACAATTTTTAAAGGCACAAATTCTACTTTGTGGTCACATCTGATCATCTCTTTTAGATAAAGTAGATTTATATAAAGTGAGGTTTGTTATAACATCTTCATAGGAGAAAAAATTTAAATATCCTAATTATTAAATTGTTAGGACATACCCTAATACATGGTTATAATCAAAGATAGGGTGCAAAATAATACTTATACACATTAGAAAAGTGGTTATGAAGATATAGTATTAGAAATGAGGATCAAATAGAAGATTAATATGACCTCACATCCCGCAGCAGTGTTTGTTAGAGTTTCTGGGAACCAGCACGAGACCCATAGCATCAACCTCAAATACCTATTTATCTTCCTTGCTTTATGGTAGATTTTTGTACTTAAGTGTATCACCATCCATCCGACACTTAAAGTACCAAAACTGAGACTCCAAATGTAGCTGCCACTAGCTTTGTTTTTACCAATGGTACTATCCTTCTCTCACACTTGAAACCATTTGAACTAGCTTTGACTTTCTCCTTCTTTGCTTAGATTGCTGCTGCTGCTTAATCGCTCACGTCCAGCCCTTTACAACCCTATGAACTGTAGCCCACCAGGCTCCTCTGTCCATGGAGTTTTTCAGGCAAGAATACTGGAGTGGGTTGCCATTTCCTCCTGCAGGGGATCTTCCTGACCCAGAGATCAAGCCCACATCTCCTGCATCTCCTGCATTGCAGGTGGATTCTTTACCAATGAGCCACCTGTGAAACCCCAATTATTCAAGGAACACAGAAGCAATCTATACATAAAGAACAAGATGTTCAAAGGACCTGAGGTAAAAGAAACCTGGGGCATTTAGAATACTGGAGTCAAAACCATCTGGATAAAGGACAAAGAGAAGCACTCTGCCCTGAGGCTTGGCAAGGTAGGGTAACCAGATCGTAGTGTCCCTTGGAGGCTATGTACTAGATTGTAACCCTTGAACAGCCTAAAATTACTCTCTGCCTCTAGGTTATATTGCCTCTTCAATTGCTATTGCCCACTACAACTAGATACATCTTTCTAAAAGATCTGCTGGAACACATCAGTTTCCTGACACAAAGAAAAACAGAAATAAAAATATATCACTTAGCTTCTCACCACTGCCTTCAGACTCAGTAGACTCCTGGGGCTTTGATTTGGGTTGAATTGTGTCCCCCTCAAAATTTGTATGTTGAAGTCTCTACTCCTAGGATCTCAAAATGTGACCTTATTTGGAAACAGGGAGAATAAGGTCATTGCAGATGAAATAGTGAAGGTAAGGTCATTATGGAGTAGGGAGGACTGCTAATCCATACAACTGGTATCCTTATAAAAAGGGGAAATTTGCACACAGATATAGTAACAGAAGGAGAATACCATGTACAGATTGGAGTTAATGCTCCCACTGGCCAAGAAATACCAGAAGCTAGAAGATAGCCCAGGAACAGATGTTTTGCTTGTCCTTTCAGAGGGAGCATGGCTATGCCAACACCTTGGTCTCAGACTTCTGGACTCCGTGTGAGGCAATACATTTCTTTTGTTTAGGCCACTCAGTTTGTGATACTTCGTTAGAGCAATCCTAGCAACTCATCCAAGTTATTCATTTTAATTTTCATTTGCAATAAACTGTTGTCCTCAGACACACAAGAGGACTATCTCCTTTCTTGTTTCCCTATTTCCTGACTACAATGCTTTCCACTGCTCTCTGCTTATCTATATCAGTTCTTCCTATTAAAATCCACCCTTTTAAAAGCCCCTTCTCTTTTGAAACCTTATATAATTATTTTGTATAAATACATTAATATATAAATATATTTTATAAATATGATAAAGTTATAGATATGATATATTAAATATTAATATAATATAGTAAAATCCTAGCTATAATAAAACATAAAATTTTTCTATTTATAAAACATATTTATATACATAAATATATTAATATGTGGGCAAAAGTCCATCTAGTCAAAGCTATGATTTTTCCAGTAGTCACGTATGAATGTGAGAGCTGGACCATGAAGAAAGCTGAGTGCCAAAGAACTGATGCTTTTGAACTGTGGTGTTGGATAAGACTCTTGAGAGTCCCTTGGACTTCAAGGAGATCAAACCAGTCAATCCTAAAGGAAATTAGTCCTGAATATTCATTGGAAGGACTGATGCTGAAGCTCCAGTACTCTGGACACCTGATGCGAAGAACTGACTCGTTGGAAAAGACTCTGATGCTGGGAAAGATTGAAGGCGGCAACAGAAGGGGCCGACAGAGGATGAGATGGTTGGATGGCATCACTGACTTGATGGACATGAGTTTGAGCAAGCTCCAGGAGTTGGTGATGGATAGGGAGGCCTGGCATGCTGCAGTCTATGGGGTCTCCAAGAGTCGGATATGACTGAGCAACTGAACTGAAAAAGTGAAATTGAAAATCACTCAGTTGTGTTTGACTTTTTGAGACCCGTATAGTCCATGGAATTCTCCAGGCCAGAATACTGTGGGTAGCCTCTCCCTTCTCCAGGGGATCTTCCCAACCCCAGAGATCCAACCCAGGTCTCCTGCATTTCAGGCAGATTCTTTACCAGCTGAGCCACCAGGGAAGCCCAAGAATACTGGAGTGGGTAGCCTATCCCTTCTCCACCAGATCTTCCCGACCCAGGAATGAACTGGGGTCTCCTGCATTGCAAGCGGATTCAGACTGAACTGAACTGAACCGATAATTATTTTTAAAGTCATAATCATTCAGTTTTTGCAAACTGCCTTAAATAAGGTGGGGGAGGACATGATTAGAGTAAAATAAATAGATATAAAGATACTGTGGTGCCTAACTGTGATACTATTGATTATCTATTGTATGATACCTTGTATTGCCATCTTGTTATGGATTTGTCTTCTCTTTCCAATGAAATTTTGCACTTCATAACCTTTCTCTACTTATTTGAATCCCCCCAAAGTAGTTCAACAAATCTTAGCTGATTGCCTGACAATAGGAGCCCCTGATTGATCTCCTGTAAACCTCGATCTAGTTGATTTCTAGGTAGTAGCAAAGCGTGATGCTAACTTGCCTCTGGGCCAGGTGCCCAAATTCTCACTCTCAGTATCCATCTTGAGCATTCCTCTCCTTTCTGACCATCCCAGCCTCCCTTTCCGAAGGACCTCAAGGCTTTGGAGAACTAAAAATAGACCTCCATCAAAAAGGATTAGAAAATTTAGGACTGAGACTTACATATACTAAAGTGTGTTCAATTTAGAAATTCATAATTTAAGAAAGGATACAACAAATAATGGTATCCTGTTATAGGTCTAATTGTACTATTAAATATGAATGAAGAAAATGAAGCTAATAACATAAAATTGCTTTTTAAACAGGATTGGACATTTCTACAATGATTTAGACATGGATGTTAGTTTGGCAGTTGCTGTTTTTTCAAGCAATATAAAATTCAAAATCTTTTGTCCCTAACTAAAGTAATATTTGCTTGTCAAAACATATAAGAAACAGAAAATGGTTAATATTTCATGTTTATATTAGCTTTTGATGTTGCTGTTCATGTCGACTCTTTTCAACCCCATAGACTGCAGCATGCTAGGCCCCCGTTTTCCTTCACTATCTCCTGGAGTTTGTTCAGATTCATGTCCATTGAGTCAGTGACGCTATCTTATCATCTCATCCTATTCATCCCCTTCTCCTTTTGCCTTCAGTCTACTGCTAGTTTACTTTAAGGAATCATACTGAACCACCTAGAGACACATGCGAGTGTGTAAGTAGAATGCGGTCAACCCAGTAATTAAAAGAACATTATTTCCCCTTCAGTTAAGAGGAAAAGTCAAATGATGCTAATGGTAATAGTTAAATAGAATATACAATATCTATAACAAATGATTGTTCTCATTTGCTTTAATTTGATGGTAAGAAACCTGAATTATATTTAGAACAAATGCACTAACCTGACTCTAATTCCAAAATAGGCATAAACCATAACAATTTTAATGACAATTAGATGGATTGTGCCCACAATATATTATCACAGAAACCACCTCTACATAACATGAATTCACTTTAAATATTGACTTTAGAAAGATAAGATTTTATATGGAATCTAAAAATACCAAGCTCATAGAAACAGAGATCAGACCAGTGGTTGCCGAAGGTAGGGTTAGGGAAATTAGGTGAAGATAATCAAAAAATATAAACTTCCACCACAACAATGTAGAGCAATTATCCTCCAATTAAAATATATATATATATATATGTACATATATATATATATACTTCTAGTTGTAAGATAAATAAGTTCTTGGAATATAATATACAACATGATGACTATAGTTAATCAATATTGTACTGTGCAAGTTGCTAAGAGAGTAGATCTTAAAAGTTCTTATCATAAGGTGGAAAATGTAATTATGTGAGGTGATTGTTGTTCACTAAACTTATTGTGGCAATGATTTTGCAGTGTAGGCATATTTCAAATCATTTTGTTATAAACCTGAAACTAATTTAATGTTCTAAGTCAGTTATATCTCCATAAAACTGGAAAAATGAGTTTAAACATTATTTTAAGGGTTCCTGCTTTCATTGGTTACCATCAACTAAATTTCTAGGCAGTTAAACAAATATATTTTACACAGAACGAAATAGCAGCATATTAATATGCTGCTATTTCGTTCTGTGTAAAATATATCTGTAATACAGAGAATATGTTTTTGATTGGCAGCCTGTGGGATGGCCCCCAATGATCTCTACCTCTTGGTATATTCAAACTGTGCATCATCTGCCTTTGAGTGTGGACTAGACTTAGTGACTCACTTCTAACAAATACAATATGGCAGAAGTAGTGTAATGTTATACCCTTTGGATACGAAGTTATAAAAAGAATGTGGCGTCTCTCTTAGGTATTCTTACTCACTCTCTCATTCTATTTGGAATTTCGTTTTCTCTTGACTCAGCTTGGGGAAGGCCACTGTGGTGAGTGAGGTAGTCCTATGAAGAGACAATCTGTCTTGGAAGTGGATCTCCTGGGGCTGACCAAGGGACACTTGCGGAAGCTCTGAGGTGGACACCCTTCAGATGAGACTACTGCGCTGGCTGACAGCTGGGCAGAACCATTTATAGAAAGCCACTCCCAGACTCCTAAGCCACAGAATCTGTGTGAAGGGGTTACTGAATTTTGGGGTTACTTGTTACATGGTGATAAGTAACTAATGCAGCATGATATTGTGTGCTGTATAGTGATGTGTTTTCTTTCTGTCCTGAAATTTGTCCAGTCATATTTTGGATATTTAGCATGGGGCTGCTCATTAGTATAATTTGGTCTTCTGTGGAGAATCACATCATTATATAGCTTAATTTTTCAGTGGATATTTTCATAATCAATCTTGGTAGATTACAATGCCCTGTCATGTTCTATGTGATGTGGGTAAATTTTTTTCAAAGATCTTGGTGAAACTCCTGATAATGCAAACAGTACTTTAGAATTTATAGTACACTTACTGCTACATTTAATACATCTATCTTAAAATGTTAAGAACTTCTATACATTTGGAACATATTCTATCATTTGTTCACTACTTCATTCATTCACTTTTTTCTCGTTAGTTTGGTCAGAAAGCATCTATTGAACCCCCACTAAAACCAGGCGTGATCTAGGCAATAGGAATAACAAGTAGAATATTGCTAATTTTAGGCTTCAGATATGCGAGGTCTAATAAGATAGACAAATCAGTAACAATGATGATAGAGGGTGATAACTGACAGAAATAGCAGTTGGTTCTGGGAGCTGTTAGCACACAGCAGGAGCATTAGGATGAGAGGAAGCTCGTTTTAGGAAGTCATGACTGATTTTATTTTAGGACAAATAGGATTTTGTCAATTAAAGGAAAGTTTGAGGAAATCTTAGATGTTAAGTCAAAGTACAAGGCAGAAACAGAATTTACAACTTCAGAGTCATCAAGTTATTTATTATGGCTCTGAGGGAAAAGGTGTGTGGTGATGGTGAGACAAGAAGCTTGAGGGGTTGGCAGGGGCAGATCTTAAATTAATTTGTGAATCAATTTAGGAATTGAGATATACTGATTTGTTTACAGAAGACTCACTACATTAAAATCACCTAGGATACTTGTGAAATTATAGATTCCTATGTCTCACCAGAGACCTATTTAATCAGATTCTGTGGAGTGAGAATTAGACATTATAGTAAGCTCTTCTGGCCAGTGTTTCTAAAACTAGTGAACTTATGGATCATTTTTGTAGGAAAAAATAAACTTTCATTGACCACAACTATTTCTACATAAAATACAAGCAAAAAATTGTGAAACTAATGAAATTTAAATCTAATAACATCAATTTCAATTATGCGATGATGTTTGTAGAGATAAATTGTTGCTTTGTTAGTTACTATGATTCTGCCTGCTGCTGCAGTGCTAGATCTTCAGGGTTTAGCATGGAAATGAGATTGTGTATCATGTGATGATTCAGTTCATCCAACACTTTTTCCTATTTGAACTACTGTGAATTCTAATTTATGCAGCCTACTTGAGTGTCCTTTGACTTCCACAGAAGATATTTTTGAATATTGAGTCCATGTACTTACTAGGATTAAGTTCATGTACAAGTGGCCAAAACCCAGATAATTAATTTAAATTGGATAGATGTTTATAACTCTCTTGTGTAAGTCAGGGAAAGTGATACAAGCTTGGTATGGTCTCCACAGTATCAAAACTCAGGTTTCTTATACACTATCCTGTTACTCTACCTTCAATGGCCCTAAGTGAGCACTAAGTATCTCATCGTCTAAGGAGAGGTACTCTAGCTCCAGGCATGAGAATACATTCCACAGAACCGAACAGAGAAAAGGGAAGGAAAAGGTCATGCTTTCTTTGTGTAAGGGCAGTCCCCACAGATTGCATATTCCACATTTAATTATATCCCAAGGCCACACCTCAATGAAAGGGATGCTGGGAAATAAGAGCCTTTATTACAGGCAGTGTTTCTATTACTCAGGAAAAGAGAACAAATTATCCACAGGTTACTGGTAAACAATTTACAATCTCAGCTACATTCATTATTTTCTTTTATAATTCATCCACAATGCGAAAATTATACTATTTTTCAGCATGCTCTTCTAAACATAAAAGTAGATGAAGACACTAAATAAGGTAGTCATTGAGTTCTTCCAGAATATACTCATTTATATCATCTTAGATCACCATTAAAGTGAAAATACAAATGCAAATTTATTTTAATTTAGTTATGGGATCCATGAGAGAATGGGATTCCTGCTTGAACAAAACTACTACCATTATGAAAAAAATCACAGATTTAAACATCCATGCTAGGTAATGTAGAACCATAAAAGGATTTTGAGCAAACTTATGCTCACAAAAGTATTAGTTCTTAAAGTGGGAGGGGGACTATGGAGAGCCATGCCCAAATCTTGGAGGATTCACTTTTTCAAAGCATGTCACTGTATCTCATGTTTTTTTAAAACAGAAAGTAAAAGTTTGATACGATCTTCATGGAATTATTATGGAAGGTAAAGAGAAAAATATTTTAGAAGGTTACAAAATTTGACAAATAATGCTTTGGAAAGACTACTCTGGAAGGAGTGTAAAAACTCATTTGAAGATGAAACCAGCACTAAGGGACCCAGGAAAGAGGCTCCTGCGGTTACACAAAGAGAAAATAAAGGACCTGGGCTGTCACTGGAGTGTAAATGAAGACAAGTAAGTCTGTGCTGACTTGGAATTTTCTGGCTTGGACCATGTGAATGTGGATGGTCTTGCTATTTATCAAGTCATTGAATCTGAGAGGAGATACAGGTATATCTTTCAGTCATCTATCACCAAATGCTTTTTTTTTTTAAGTTTCAACTATAAATCACATATTGTTCTATCCGCTGAGAATATTGTGTGAACTAAATAAGTACGGTCCCTGCCCTCTTGGAACTAGTACTTTAGTGATGGAGGAAAATGCATGAGCAAATAAATATTGAATTACAATTGTGGTAAAAAGAATAAAGGGGAAAACAGTGCTAAGAGACTATGAGGGGATTTAGATATAACGGTGCTGTTGGTGGAAATGATTTGTATATTAAACAGTTATTTTTTAGATAATTATGGGATATCCTCTTGGAAAAGTCCCAATGCAATGTATAGAGAGGAGAAGCTGGCCTTAGGATTAAAGAATTGGGATTCATCAGTGTACTGGCCTTAGTTAAAACCGTGGATCTCAATTATGATTCCAAAAGGAAATGTGCAGGGTCTTAAAATTTTTAATTATTGAAAGAAGAGGTAGATTTTTTTAAAGCATCTGCACTGATTAGTTGTATTCTGAGAATATCACTTTTTTGCATCAGTATAGGGTTTTAAAATAATTTCAAATAATTTTCACCAAATTATAATATTGGCAAACACAAAAATTGTTACTAATGGGATGCAGTGTGGTTTCAGAAGTTTCATTTGGTAAGTTTGTGAGACTGAAGAGGCTTAAGACTTAAAAAGCATAAAATGCTGTGAGGGCTTCTATTTTCAACTGTAGGCTTTGGCACTTACTGTACAACCACAGACTAGTTACTTAATATCTTTCATCTCAATTTGTTTCTCTATGAATTAGTGATAAGCCTTATATATGTAGAATGTGGAAAAAATGAGTCTGTGGCCACTATGAGGGTTCAACTAAAATACGGTAGCAACTTCAAATATTATTCTTATGCTTACTACTATGATCATCAGTAGTAATAGTACCTGTAGTAGTAAGTAGTTGTTCTGTGAGAACTTTCTAAAACTCTGTGAGATATATTGGGCTATAGAATTGTCAGTATTTTTATATTTTCTGGTTAATGTTGCAATTTCTCATTATATGACCATAAAAGAGAGATGTGCTTCTGTTCTCTGTTTGAAGAAGGAGTACAGGAAAAAGAAAGAGGTTTATGGGAACACTAAGAAATAAGGTCAGACAACTGAAGACATGCCATCTGCCACAGGAACTCAGAATCTTAGGATTTTCCAAGATCTCCATTTGCTCCTGGGATCTCAGATACTTAATATTGCTAAGAAAAGTAATCACTGCCCATTTTGAATAAATATGGAGACTATTTCTTTACTGTACTATTACATTATTTTAAAATATAAAAATGTTATTAAATTTTCTTAATTATTGGGACTGATTGTGAGAGTGCTGAGGATGTGGCAGACAACGTTATGTTTACCTTTACCCCTTTATACTATTTAGACATTTTTGCCCTGAACATGTAGTACTTTCATCATTTAAAATATAGTTATTTAAAAATTTTAAGATACACAAAAAAAACTATGAAACAGACAAAGTAATTTAGGTTATACTATGACAACATATGATTCTTGTAAAATTCTAGAAATTTAATCTGGTAAAAAATATAGGTAATATCCTCCCCAACCCATACTTTTCTGATCAGAGTAAAGTGCTTTAAGTCTAGTCTATTGCTAATATTTTCCCTGGTGGCTCAGTCAGTAAAGAATCTGCCTGTGATGCAGGAGACCCGGGTTCGATTCCTTGGTCGGGAAGATCCCCTGGAGAAGGGAATAGCTACCCACTCCAGTATTCTTGCCTGGAGAATTCCATGGACAGAGGGGCCTGGTGGGCTACAATCCATGGGGCTGCAAAGAGTTGGACACAACTGAGCGAATAACACACAACACATTGCTAGTATTAGGGCTTCCCAGGTGGTGCTAGTGGTAAAGAAGCTGCCTGCCAGTGCAGGAGACACGAGATGCATGGGCTCAGTTCCTGGGTCAGGAAGATCCCCTGGAGAAGGGCACAGCAACCCACCCAGTATTCTTACCTGGGGAATTCCATGGACAGAGGGGCCTGGCGGAATACAGTCCATGGGGTCACCAAGGACTGAAGAGACAGTACACGCGCATTGCTAATATTATTTCCAGGGGTCAGATTTAGCTAGCTTTTTGTAAACTAGTTCGTTTTAAAACAAGATTATTCCCAGGAACAGCAGTCAAGGGGAGAGAGCTGACCAGAACATTCGTTCAGTGTTTTCCTTTAAGAGTCTCTTTCGCTGGAACTTCCAAGCCATGAGTTCAGGAACTTCTGAATTTACTGCTGGATATACTCCTTTAAGACTGCAGCCAAGCAGGAATTTCATTTCTGCTGTGATGGGAATTGTAGTAAGTGATTTGTGTAGCACTTAAAGGCCCTGCAGTGTTTTTCACATCTATTATCTCATTCTCTCTGCTGAATCACCCTGTGAAACAGTAAGATAGGAAGGTTGTACCTATCAGACCACTTTCTAATAGTGTGTTAAATGTCTTTTTAAACAAGATATTTTGTTATTTAAACCAGCACAAGCTTCAGAGTTCATAGTTCCATTTTTCCAGCTATATAACATTGGGCATGATTATTAGAGAGATGGCAGAAGTTTCACTTATTAGGCAGTTATGTTTCCTCCTTTGTTGAATTGCCTGCTCATAACTTTTGCCCATTTTTTTCCTATGAAATCATTTTGTAATTGATTGTAGTGAGTTCTAGAGAGAATAGGTGTTAATCATTTTTTAATTATGGTGTTACAAACATCTTTTAAATGGTGGTGGGTTATTTGTTCAATTTTTATACTGTCTCTTGATTTTAAAAGTTTTTCATTTTAACTCTGAGTTTATCAATATTCTTCAAAAAATTTTAATGTTTTGCTTTTCATATCAGGTCTTTAATTCTATCCCTTTACCAGCTTACTTTTGTGCTTAAAATGAGAGGGAATCCAGTTTTTCTCATATGAAGTACTGAACTTGGGAACTACAACTATTCAATCCAAGAGTCTGTTTGGCTGTTTTTCTTAAGGACTAGACCTATGTCATAAGTGAGATTCAGATCTGTTTATTGAAGTGTGTCTTCTTCCCACTGCTGTGAACTATTGGCTTGCTTACATTTTCCTCTGTTTATGTTCTTTGGCCTATCTGTCTGTCCCATTGCTGACACATTGCCCTACTGTAACTTTAAATCTTTCTGTTTGGTAGAACACATCTTTTCAATAGGTTCAGCTTCAAAACTGTCTTGGCTTCTTCCAGCCTTCTACTGTTTCATACATTTTTTTCAGTTTTATTAAGGTATAATTGACAAGTTGAAATTCTATGTATTTAAAGTGTACAACTTGACATTTTTATATACCAGTAAATTATGAAATAATCACCTCAATCAACCTCAATTAACATATTCATCATATCATACACTTACTACTTCTTTCTTTCTTCCTCCCACCTTCCCTCCCTTCTTCTTTCATTCTTTCATCGTGAGGATGCTTTAAGATCTACCCTTCTAGCAGATTTCAAGTATACAATACAATAATGTTAACATAGTCACCTTGCTGTATATTAGATCTTCAGAACTTATGCATCTTATATAACTGATACTTTGTATACTTTAAGCAAGATGTCACCATATCCCCCATCTCCCAGCCCATGATAACCACCATTCTATTCTCTCCTTCTATGAGTCTATTTTGGCTTTCATATATAACTGACAGCATTCAATATTTGTCTTTCTGTGACTGATTTATTTCACTTAGCACAATGTCCCTCAAGTTGATCCATGTTGTCACAAATGGCAAGATTTTCTTCTTTTTAAGGTTGGATAATATTCCTGAGAAATCTGTATATAGGTCAGAAAGCAACAGTTAGAACTGGACATGGAACAACAGACTGGTTCCAAATCAGGAAAGGAGTACATCAAGGCTGTATATTGTTACCCTGCTAATTTAACTTATATGCAGAGTATATCATGAGAAAGGCTGGGCTGTAGGAAGCACAAGCTGGAATCAAGACTGCTGGGAGAAATATCAATAACCTCAGATATGCAGATGACATCACCTTTATGGCATAAAGTGAAGAGCCTCTTGATGAAAGTGAAAGAGGAGAGTGAAAAGGTTGGTTTAAAGCCTAACATTCAGAAAACAAAGATCATGGCATCTGGTCCTATCACTTCATGGCAAATAGATGGGGAACCAGTGGAAACAGTGGCTGACTTTATTTTTCTGGGCTCCAAAACCACTGCAGATGGTGATTGCAACCATTAAATTAAAAGATGCTTAGTCCTTGGAAGGAAAGTTATGACCAACCTAGACAGCATATTAAAAAGCAGAGATATTACTTTGCCAACAAAGGTCTGTCTAGTCAAAGCTATGGTTTTTTTCCAGTAGTCATGTATGGATGTGAGAGTTGGACTATAAAGAAAACTGAGTACTGAAGAATTGATGCTTTTGAACTGTGGTGTTGGAGACGACTCTTGAGTGTCCCTTGGACTGCAATGGGATCCAACCAGTCCATCCTAAGGGAAATCAGTCCTGAATATTCTTTGGAAGGACTGATGCTGAAGCTGAAACTCTGATACTTTAGCCACCTGATGCAAAGAACTGACTCATTTGAAAAGACCCTGATGCTGGGAAAGGTTGAAGGCAGGAGAAGGGGACGACAGAGGATGAGATGGTTGGATGGTACCACCGACTCAATGAACTTGAGCTTGAGTAAACTCCGGGAGTTGGTGATGGATGGGGAGGCCTGGTGTCTGCAGTCCATGGGGTTGCAAAGAGTTGGACACGACTAAGCGAATGAACTGAACTGAATAGTCCAGTTTATTTGTTTGTATGTGATTGACTTTTTTCACATTCTTTTTATTCATTCATCCATCAGTGGACATCCTGCAGTTAACATAGATGTGCATAGATTTCAAGACCCAGGTTTCGTTTTCTTTGGCTCTATGTCCAGAAGTAGGATTGCCGGATCATATAGTGATTTTACTTTTAATTTTTTTTAGTAATCTCCATATTACTTTCCATAATGGCTGTACCAATTTACATTCTTATAGGCAATGTACAAGAATTTCCTTTTGTTCACAATTTCACCAACACTTTTATCTTTTTGATAATAGTTATCCTAACAGATGTGAGGTGATATCTCATTGTGATTTTGATTTCCATTTCCCTGATGATTAATGATGTTGAGCACCTTTTCATGTACCTGTTGGTCATTTTTATTTCTTCTTTTAAGACATATCTGTTCAGATCCTTGCCTGTTATTTTCACATATATTTTATAATAGATACATTGAAATCCTGACCCCTAGTGTAATGGTATTAGAAGGTAGGTTCTTTGGGAGGTAATTAGGTCATGAGGGTAGAGCCCCTGTGAGTGGGATCAGTGCCCTTCCATGAGCAACTCCGAGAGAGCATCCTTGCTCTTCACCATATGAGGGCACAGCAAGAAGATAGCCATGTAAGAACCAGGATGCTGGCTCTCACCAGACACCAAGCCTCCTGGCGCCTTGATCTTGGGTTTCCCAGCCTCCAGAACTGTAAGAAATGGATTTCTGTTGTTTATAAGCCACAGGGTCTATATTATTTTTGTTATAGCAGCCAGAGCAGACTGAGACAGTGTTTCTTTAGCATCATATTTTACTTTTTAAAAAGTAGTTGAATTAGTTTTAAACAGAATAGCTTACACAAAATCCCAACAAGTTAAACAGAGGAAAGTGATAAGCCTAAAGTGGATAACCTGGAGATGAATCTGTTCTGTCTGCTCTGGGTGCCCTGACAGTCCTCTTGGAGGTTCCTGGGAAATCCTATAATACCAAAAATTGAATCTGAAACCATTGATTGAGAGTGTCTCTCCTTTTCCTGGCATACAAGAAGATGCCTGTTTTATTTATTAGCAAGTGATGCAGAGACAAATCCTCCCTATATCCAAGTTCTTTGGTGGTTAGTTGACTGTTGAAGGGTGGGAGCCACTCAGATACTGTTTACTGAACCTCAGCAGCAAGGCCCAGAAAAAGATAGCTGGTGTTATGTCCAGGCTTCGGTTTGCCAGCTTGCTTTGTTATTTTTTTTGACAGTACAACTGATCCTCCGGTTGTCTAATAGCAATTCACTAGAAGGGGGAAAGAGGCAATCAGAGCTCTTTCAATTTACATTTTTATATGCCTTAGCACCAGCTGATTTTAGGAATGCACTGCTAAGAAGTCAGGGTGGGACGGGAGGTGAGGGTTGGGTGCTGAGCCTCTGTTAAAAGGTGCTCAGTGAGCTATCTGTACCAGCAATCTGAATGTTGTTTGTGCACCAGGAGTTTCAGAGAATGCTCCAAAATTAATGTGGAGTATTCAGTTTATACTTTTCTACCAAGGAGAGGGCTTTCTGTAGAAATAGGTTATATTCATCAAAACTGTTTAATTGTGTTATGACCGGCTTTTCTTTGGCAATCATATAGGAATGGCTTTCTAGGACCTAGACATCTTATAATATGTCACAACTTCAATGGGTAACTTAATAAATTCTTACAAATACAATTTTCCTATTAAATGAAAATAAGCCATAACAGCTACGCCATATGTAAATAAGCTAAGCATACATGGTAGGCTGAATGATAGCCCCTAAATATATCCAAGTTCTAATCCCTGGATCTGTGAATGTTACTTATGAGAATTTGAAGATGTGATTAAGGATCTTGAGAATGGAGGGTTATCCTGCGCATCTGGGTGGATCTAAATGTGATCACACATGTCCTTGTAAGAGGGAGCCAGAGGGAGACCTGAGACAGAAGGAGAAATCCATGTGACCTCAGCAGAGAGGAAGATTTGGAAATGCAACAGTGCTGGCTCTGAACAAGATAGTAAGATCTATGCAATGAGGAGTCCAGCTCTAGAAACTGTAAGGAGAGGAAACAGGTTCCTGCCTGGCCTGGAGCCTCTGGAGGAAGCAGAGCCCTACCAACACCTCAAGTTCAGCTCAGTGAAACTGACTTCACTCAGACTTCTGACCTCCAGAACCATAACAGAATAAACATTTGTTGTTTTAAGACACCAAGTTTGTGGTAACTGTCCATTGCAGCCATAGGAGAGTAACATAACATATTCTGACATATGACAAGAAAAGATGGGGAGAGCAGGGGCCGGTGGGAATCACAGCAAAAAGTAATCAAGATGTCCTGACTCCAAAACTCTGAGAATTCTGAACTAAGAATTTGTAATCAAAGGATTTTTGTTGTTATGCCAGTCTTTTTTTTTTAAGGGGCTTTAAAATCTGTACACTAAAATCAACAAAAGAGCAGATCATAGAGGTTCCCAAATGATGGATTATAGAATAGCACTGGAATGGGATATTTTTATTGGTCTTTGGATGAAGTGAGGAATATAAAGACCATGTAAGAAGTTTTTCCCCCAATTAAATTTAAATATTTACTCTTATATGTTATATTAATATTATTCCTTTGTAAAACTATGTTATAATATGCTGGTGTTATAATTTTAAAAAGTTTAGAATAAGGTAGCAAAATTAAAATCTGTCAGTTGGCCCGAACATTTTTTGGCACTAACTATTTAAGTGCCTATTAAATTCACCAGACTAGTAATTATTCACTATATATTCACCATTTAATGCAAGCAATCAATCATAAACATTTTTTTCTGCTTGCTCTGGATTACTTATTCCTGATGTAACAAATTACTGTAAACAGTATCTTACAGCAACAAAAATTTATTACATTGCTGTGCTTTAGGTTAGAAATTGGACCTGGGTCAAGGCATCAGGAGGTCTACATTCTTCCCCAGAGGCTCTAGGAAAGAAAGTATCTCTTTGCCTTCTTTTTTGCTTTGCTCCTAGAGGCCTCCAGCATGCCTTGGCTTATAGCTCTTTCCTCCATCTTCAAAGTCACCAACAGAAGAATAACTCCATTTCACACTGCTTATTAGTCCAACCTCCTGCCTTATTGCATCTCTTTCTCTTGCCTCAGTCTTTCACTTTCAATGATCCTTGTCATTACACTGGGCCCACCTGGATAATCCAGGCTGGTATCCCTATTTTAAGCTCAGTTCATTAGCTACCTTAATTTACCTGCAACCTTAATTTCCCTTTGCCCTGTAACCTTACATACCCACAGGTTCCAGGGACAAAGAGAGGCATATATCTTTTTTTTTTTTTTGGCGGGTGGGCGGGAAGATTATTCTGCCTACTACATCAACAAACTTAGCCCAAACAGCAACTGACGTAGAGGCATTAGTTAGTTAGTTAGTTAGGTAAGTCACTCAGTCCTGTCCGACTCTTTGCAACCCCGTGGACTGTAGCCCACCAGGCTCCTCCATCCATGGGATTCTCCAGGCAAGAATACTGGAGTGGGTTGCCATTTTCTTCTCCAGGGGATCTTCCCGAGCCAGGGATCAAACCCAGATCTCCTGCATTGCAGGCAGACACTTTAACCTCTGAGCCATCAGGGAAGCCCCCAATAGAGGCATTAATGTGGTTTAATTTTGGTTATTTCCTTAGGATGAGTTATGAGCCTTATAATCAGTGGATATATGCACACTGTAAAGGTTTTTTAAAATATACTGTCAAATTGCTTTACAAAAACCATGGCAAACTATTACACAAACTATTACATTAAAATAAAGATTAGATTCTAAGATGTATTATCATTTCATGTGCCATTAGGGAAGAAAAATGACTGCAAATTAAACTACGATACTATTTTTATCACTTAGACTTCTTATTTTATAGTTCTATAAAGAATTTTCTTAAACTTACTTGGCCTTGGGTTTTTACCACGCATCACAACAATATGAAGAGCTATGGCCAAGTTCATGCAGTCACAGGCAGTGCAGCTACATCAGAAGTGCTGCCTGGCTGAGACTGATTTAAGACCTCATCGATTGGATGGTACATTTTGATTTCAGAGATGTTAAAATGTGCACGTTAGAATCAATGAAATGTAATATATAGTGACTCCCAGAATATGATGATTTAACATTCTTGATTCCCACTCTTCACTAGTACCTAGGATGATCCCTGATGGGAGGTGATTTCAACTTTGCTGAGACACATAATGCTTGTTTCCCATCGGGTCACAGAACAGGGCACCTCACTTGCGAATGAGTGTGCGGGTCTATGCACTTGACTCACGTGGCCTTGAATGCACCTATGCAGCAACTTACACTCGCCTTGCAATTCTATGCCTAAATTTAAGACTACATAAAAATTTCTGTAACTCTCACGAATGCCGAGTCTGTGGTAGGCAGTATTAAAAAAAACAGCACATATTACCTAGGGGGAAAAAGATTTTTTAAATATGTGCTTGAACAATTTAAAAAAGAACTAAAGAACTACCATGTATTTAGAGTTTATTATGTGTCAGTCACTATATTGAGGGCTCTGTCAACATTTCTTAATCTCCCACAATTAACAACCTTGTATAGAAGACGTAAATATGCCCCTTTTGTAGATGAAAAAAAGTGAGTCCTGGTCTAGATAAATGATATATTCCAGGAAACGTGGCTGGGAGGGGCAGAGCTAGGTTTTGAACCCTGGCTTGTTTGAGTCTAATCACTGTAAATACTTTCTATATTAATTATATCTAAGCAAGTAAATCACTGCTTTCAATGTTACTGAAATTACATTAAAGTTAGGGGGAATTTTTCTGCCTCTACTGTAATTCATCTTTCTTACATCTTTCTTTCTTAGCATCTGGATAATGCTAATAAGATACCTCAGGAAAGCATACTTTATGAAAATGAATAAATTTCAAGGGGTAACAGCACAAAATATATATTTGTCATTTCCTCCCTCAACTGAGAACAGCTAAAATCTACTTCACTCCCAAGGACATCTTTGCCACCTCCAAATACTATTTGAAAAGTATTTACTCTGCCTAGTTTTTTATTAATATATTTTTGCTAAATATTCAAAGATACTTCTTTGAAAAAGAACTCCACAAATTAAAAATTATTATATATTGAAATAAGGGGCAACCTATATCACTGGTGTGTTTCAATCTTAATAAATAGGTATAATTATTTGTATAATCTGGAAATTTACCCTCTCATATAACAGATGGATCTAAAGTTATAATTTTCAAAGAAAGCAGAAAAAAGATAGCCTAATAATCTTTCTACATTGTCATCAGTCTACAGCAATGTGAACAATCCCTGACAGTCACTTTTTAATTTAGTATATAGAAGTTCTTTTCTTGCTGTTTCTCCATCTCACTGATTCTCAGCATCTCTACCACTAAGTAGTTTTCCACCTTGACCATCCATTGGCCTCACCTGTTAGGGGGGGGAGGGGTTAAAAAAGTATTGATACTAATGTCTGGATCTCACTCCCAGAGCTTATGATTTAATTAGTTTGGAGTATGGCCTGTGTATCAGGAATTTTAACAGCTCCCCAATCATTACCAGATGATTCTAACACGAAGCCCAAGTTGAAAACCATGAATACAAAGGGTTAGGTAATAGAAAACACATCTGTGAGTTTGAGAAAAAAAGCTGATTCTAATGGCTTAACAGTGATACTTTTGAATTAGCTACAGATTTCCATGTACATATCTGTTCCTAACACCACAGAAAATGCAGACTTAGTTGTGCTGCTAAATACTCTAGGCATTTCATGGACCAAGAAATATAACCAGATCATTATCTCATTTGTTAACACTGCTCCTAAAATTCTTCTTTGATTCTGGAATTCTGTAACAAATTTGTGTTTGGATCACAGTACCAGAAAACTCAGTAGTACTACTGTCTT
Organism: Cervus canadensis; assembly: GCF_019320065.1. Classification (NCBI taxonomy): domain Eukaryota; kingdom Metazoa; phylum Chordata; class Mammalia; order Artiodactyla; family Cervidae; genus Cervus; species Cervus canadensis. The sequence goes on from NC_057400.1 coordinate 59,056,230, forward strand.
GGGGGAGGGAAGTGGGAGTGTTTAGCAATAAGGTTTAAAATTTATAACTTACCATCTTGGGTAGTAATCCTGGCCAAGTTTCTTAAAAGACAATTTGACACACTAATAAAACTTCTGCCAAAATAACCTTTTGCGGAGCCAAAGTACCTTTAGGTAAGATAAACTGACCCCAATGCATGAATTTACGAAATAAAACAAATAACAAGTTATCTGTACTTCTGATGTTGCTGTTTTCTATAAAAATACACATAGAATAAAGCAAGATTTTATATAGCAAGTGGTAGAGATGCAGCCAGGCCCAAAATAATAATAATTTCTATTTATGTTGAATTTTATAATTTTTTTAGCTTCTTCACAATGAAGTTCTTTATTTGATTTCTATGACAATTTAAAGTCACCTCACTTCTTGGTAATGTTCTTTCTTAAACAAATATTTTTACAGCTCAAGCAGTGTACTAATAAGGTAATTTAAAAGAAAATTCATGACTGGTTGATGAGAAGTTATCATGATGCTGTCAAGAAGGATAAGGTAAGTCACTATGATGTCTAGACAAGCATTATTGCTTTTTCTAATTAGCATATTTACCTCTGGTTCAGACTCTACATCATTATACTTCAATACGTCACGTTATGTAGCTCCTTAGTGTTATGTCTTCTTAACAGACAATTGGCAACCGCAGTAGCAAACATCCAGTAAGAAAAAACTATGACCTCTCAAGAGGAAAGTGTCATCTACTGGGACTTCACGTCAGTGAATGAATATGCATTCGAATAAACATCTGTTACTTCTACAAGCTACTGCAGTAAATCAGGTTTAAGAAGCTATACAGAAATGAATACCATATCACCTTTGCTCACCCCAAATCAATCTCTTTAAAATGTTTTGTTAGAATTTCACATTCCACATCCCACACGCAACCACGCTGTAGCCACTTAGCTTAGGCAATGTAGAGCCTATGTCTGTGCTCCTGATGCCAGCCTCTGACACTAGTTTTACTTATTCCCTATTTGCAGTGCCTGAATCATGTGGTTTATCCAGTTATATGGTTGTGAATGCTGCTGCAATGTTGATTCTTATTTTTAGTCTTAAACAAGCGCTTGTTCTTGTAGCAAATTGTCTGTGCAGACACACGCACACATAGACTCATATATGTACACATATTTGCACTCTTGTACTAATTAGACTATATTTACTCAGATTAAGTCACTAATCCATATATTGTACCAGGCTCAGCACAAACGGTTGAAAGTGTTTTCTACTTATGCTGAAAGTTTTCTCTAGACAACTCTTGTAAATGATTCACTATTATTTTTATATATTCATTTATATAACTAAATGAACAAATACAATTTGTCTTTAGTGTTCTTTCCAGAAACCCAGAAATTTCAGCATTCTATAAACTATCCCTTAGCTGACATTAGATACGAATGAACTCTTGATCCTATCATAAAGGGAAGAGTCTAATCAATGTTAAAATGTTCTTTAATCTAAACTTGGAGATACTTTTAAAATTTGAAAGAAAATGTTAAATTTCAGTATGAAGTGCTTTGTATTTAAGAGTAGCCCTCTCTTCTAATAATGAAGTGATGGATTACCAAGGTATATTTTCATAATCTCTCACCGTTTAACAATTAGTCCACTTGGAAGACTTTTTTTTTCTATTAAGAATCACTGACCTGCATGTACAACACTAATAAGGAATAATTTTGAAGTAACTTTAGTTGTTTTTTAATAGAAGTGCAGATGAAAGTGGGATGATGTATTGTTATTGTTCAGTTGCCAGTCTGACTCTTTGTGACCCCATGGACTTAAGTACACCATGCTTCCCTGTCCTTCACCATCTCCCAGAGTTTGCTCAAATTCATGTCCTTTGAGTCAGTGATGCTATCTAACCATCTTGTCCTCTGCTGTCCACTTCTTTCGCCTTCCATCTTTTCCAGTATCAGTGTCTTTTTCAATGAGTCAGCTCTTCGCATTCGGTGGCCAAAGTATTAGAACTTCAGCATCAGTTCTTCCAATGAATATTCAGGATTGATATCCTTTAGGAGTGACTGACTAGTGGAATGATATGGAGAAGGTAATGGCACCCCACTCCAGTACTCTTGCCTGGAAAATCCCGTGGACGGAGGAGCCTGGTAGGCTGCAGTCTTGCTAAGAGTCAGACACAACTGAGCGACCTCACTTTCACTTTTCACTTTTATGCACTGGAGAAGGAAATGGCAACCCACTCCAGTGTTCTTGCCTGGAGAATCCCAGGGACCGGGAGCCTGGTGGGCTGCCGTCTATGGGGTCGCACAGAGTCAGACACGACTGAAGCGACTTAGCAGCAGCAGCAGTGGAATGACATATATATATATATATGATTTATTAAATACAATAATTTAAAATTTAGGTCAATATTACAACAGGCTAAAAGGAACAGTAAAGGGACAAAGAAAGAGAATGGCACAAAAAAGAATGAACTAGATCCAACTTATTTTGAAAAAATTCAAAAAGAATGAACTAGAGAGAGAATAGCAGAAGAAAAATTTCCCAGACATATCACAAATCATTCTGGTTTTTATAAGAGCTTTCTTGCAAATGTCTTTCTCATTGGACAGTTTCTGTCAACCCCAGTATCCAAAGACTGTCCAAAAGCAACCTTTTTGGGATATCTAAAACTTGCCTATTCTTCGCCATCCTGTCCCAAAGAACCCAATTCTTTCCCAACTGACTATGGGGTCAATGATGCTGTTTCCTTCTCCTCCCTTCCATCCCCTCACTCTAAATGTCCCTATTTATTAATATTTGGAAATGGCATAGCATAGCAGTCAAAAGCATAGGCTTCTCTGCCAGAGACCACCATTTATTTGTCATGTGACCTTGGGCTTTATCTTTCTGTGCCTCAGTTTCCGTATCTGTGACATTAATGTACAATAACAGTACTTGCCTCGTGGGAGCTATTGAGAGAATTAAATGAGTCATTATATATAAAATATAGCATAAAAAACAGTAAGTGTTATAGAATTGTTTGCTCTTACTCAACAAATATTTCTTGAGCTCCAATAATATGCTAGGCATGGATGGGATACAGTTGTGATGGCAGGAAAAGAGCCCAGTATCTGAAATATCCTAGCTGGAGGGTTAAACTCTGAACTCTGTTTTCCTTAAAAAAAAAAAAAAAAAAACAACTTGTTACAATGCAAAAAATAATTCAACTGCTGCTTTTTTAATCATATAATTATCCAAAGATAGAATTTGTTTTCCATCTACCCTCCTAGTGCCTACTTCTTCAGAGCCTGCTCTGGTGTGCATGAGCTTGGAAAACATGCCATCTGTCTTCAAAAATAGTTTTCTCAGTTGTTCAGTGGGTACTCAATGTTAGTTGAATAAGAATATAAATCCCTCTTTTACACCCTCTGGTTTCTCCTCGAATGTATTTGAAGGTTGTAAAAGTGCAATTCTAAGGCACTTTTGCTTAATTCTGCTTATTACAAGGGCTTCCCAGAAGGCTCAGTGGTAAAGAATCTGCCTGTTAATGCAGGAGCCAAGGGTTCAATCCCTGAGTCAGGAAGACCCCTTGGAGAAGGAAATGGCAACCCACTGCAGTATCCTTGCTGGTATAATCCCATGGACAGAGGAGCCTGGTGGGCTACAGTTCATAGGGTTGCAAAGAGTTAGATGTGACTGAGCATGCACGCGTGCTTATTACAAGAAGAGGAGCTGAATGAAATCCTGCTGTTGCCTTTTAGACAGGAAACTCCTGTTCTTGGACCTTGAAGTCCTCGCTCTTAAACCATCCTGCTAGATTATCAACCTTTCAGAGCAGAAATGGTATTACCACCTGTTTGACTCACATCTTCCAGGACTGAGCTTTGTCCTTGAAAAAGGCATTTGCTATGTTTGTTAAATGAGTAAATAAAGGCTTAGATGTGCAAATAGTTATATTCCCTAAGTTCATGTGGTGTTTTGTGTGGATGGCAAAAATGGTCATAGGTAAGTTATGGACTTTTTTTAAAGAAATTTTTCCCTGGACAAGAAAAAATAAATTAAGTCTAGAATTAATCAGGAAAGGTCCCAGACAGTCAAGTGATTAAGATTCTGCACTTCTAATGCTTCCACTGCAGGGGGCGCAGGTTCAATCTCTGGTCAAGAAACTAAGACCCCACATGGGGCAGAATGCAGTCGAAAACAACAAATAAAATAAAGATACTGATAGAACCATTTAAAAAACATGATTTGACAGTCAAACCTTAAATTAAAAGAAATAGAATTAATCTGACCAAGAAGAGGAAATTTCACCTGATGTAAACAACCTTATTATTAATAGAAATTACACTATTTTCTTCATAAAACTTCAAACAAGAACTACTGGTATATATATATTTTTTCCATTTAATTTGATAGCTGATTTGGATGCACGTAGATTCATACATCCAAAATAACTGGGGTAGAGGTGGGTTGGGGATGAAGTGGGCTAGCTGATTATGATAGCCTTTGTGTAAGAAGGACATTTGCATTTTCTAAAGCCAAATTGAATTTTAATGGTTAATCAACTTGTATGGTTATATATGGCCTTAAATCATTGCTGGCATAATCTTGCCATTAAGCAATGCTAGAGTTGAAAAAAATCTCTACCAGCTATACTAGTTAATTTAGTATGTTCAACAGCACTTCCTTATACACTAGCATAAATCATAGATTCCAGAATTGGAAAGAACCTTCAGACTCACTTTGCTGATGAAGAAACTGGCATCTAGAAGGTTGACACAATGAAACAGGAACCAGAACCCAAGATGCCATGTTTCGGGGTCATTGACTACAATGCTTTTGATTAAGAGCTAAAGAAAGGTGTACCAAATATATCACAGTTTTATTTTTCCAGTCATCCTTTTAAATACCCTGCCAATGAGGCTGAGATTGATTGAAGTTGATTGATTTTAATCTTAGTTGCTAGCATTTAGCTTTACAGAATACAACTTTATCTCTTCTACATAGAAATTGTATAAAGCAGACTAGAAAAAGTTTTGCTGTCCTGCTGTATTTTTAGAATAGAACATAAGCCAATATTCATTTTTGGAGCATAATTCTATAAGAAGTTTAGTAAGAAAATGTGGTCATTGTTCTCCTGACGTGTATTTCATAGATTAGGGTCACATATCAAACACCTTTAATTTATTTTTGAATGTATGAACCTATTGTCCTTTAATTTCTCTAAAAATTTTAGACATCTATATGTTTAGCCTTTGCTACTTTTCATGAAAATTCAGTTCAGTTCAGTTCAGTCGCTCGGTTGTGTCCAGCTCTTTGTGACCCCATGGACTGCAGCACACCAGGCCTCCCTGTCCATCACCAACTCCCGGAGTTTACTCAAACTCATATCCATTGAGTCCATGATGCCATCCAACCATCTCATCCTCTGTCATCCCCTTCTCCTCCCACCTTCAACCTTTCCCAGCATCAGGGTCTCTTCAAATGAGTCAGTTCTTTGCATCAGGTGGCCAAAGTATTGGAGTTTCAGCTTCAGCATCAGTCCTTCCAAAGAATATTCAGGACTGATCTCCTTTAGGATGGACTGGTTGGATCTCCTTGCAGTCCAAGGGACTCTCAAGAGTCTTCTCCAACACCACAGTTCAAAAGAATCAGTTCTTTGGTGCTCAGCTTTCTTTATAGCCAAACTCTCACATCCATACATGACTACTGGAAAAACCATAGCTTTAACTAGAAGGACTTTTGTTGGCAAAGTAATGTCTCTGATTTTTTTAATATGCTGTCCAGGTTGTTCATAACTTTTCTTCCAAGGAGCAAGCATCTTTTAATTTCATAGCTGCAGTTACCATCTGCAGTGATTTTGGAGCCCCCCAAAATAAAGTCTCTCACCGTTTCATTGTTTCCCCATCTATTTGCCATGAAGCAATGGGACTGGATGCCATGATCTTCGTTTTCTAAAGGTTGAGTTTTAAGCCAACTTTTTCACTCTCCTCTTAGGTCCATAAATATATCAGACAGTAGAGAAAGGTTGTTTCTTCCTGTTATTCTATAACAGTTTCTTCTGTTGACTTTGAGTGTGATGTTATTTGGGTATCCACTCATTCATTCTGAAATTATTTACCAAATATTACTTACCAGACACTTTGTTAGGCATAAAATGCCAATATGGTCACTGCCCTTATTCTTTTAGGGAGATAAATGTATTAAAGAAATAAGCTTACAAATAAATATTTGCTTACAAACAGTATAAGTATTATATAATACATATAGTGTATTATGAGTGATTATTACAGGATTACAAAATTTATAACAGCATGTCAGATGTTTTTCTCATGCTTATGAATAAGGGTGAGAAAAGACTTTCAAACTTATAAGAATTTTTTGATGATGTCTTTCTGACATTACAGCAGGAGCTAGTGATTTAGAAATATGGGCTATATGCTCTGGTATATATAACAGTATAGTGAAATGGGGGCAGAATGCAGACTTTAGGAAAGTAATTTAAGTGTCTCTGACACTCAGTTTCCTTGATTAAAAGTCACTACTTCAATATCCTTTTCTTGGAATTTAAGTATTGGTAATAAGCAGTCATTCCTTAGTATGAGTCCAAGTTTCTCCTTACCCGCCACCATACATTGAGTACATAGTCTTACTGAGGAGTATTTATCACATTTTTTTTAACCCACTCACATCACTCTGTGATGTTTAGTTTATCTGAGCTATTTTGGGACATTATAATCCAGAGAAGTTAAAATCAAATGCATTCTGACATTTTATTAGGCACACCTTTGAGATGTTTTATAAATGATGACAAACCTCTAGAATTTGAACCTGAAAAAAACTGAAGTATAACTCAACATATTTAATTGATACCCCATTTTAAAATATTATTTTGATTCTTTGGTATAAAGACATTTAAGTAAAATGTAAGCTTGTTTATCATTTTTAAGCTACTTTCTTTGCAGTCCTAAATTAAAGCATGTTGTTTCTTATTGAATCTCTTCCAATTAGATAACCATTTGTGCATATGGAAAAGATGGCCAGAATCACAAGTAAACTGGCCCTTAACCCAAAATGATTGTTGGCATATGTCTTCCAAGTCTCTTGTATACACTTTCCAGGCAATCATATTGTGCATACAAGTTTGTTTTGTGAAGCATAAAGTATGCACTTAACCTGATTTTACACATGACATACTGTAAAACATCTTAGAAAATTTAAGTGACATAATGTTAAGTGAAAACAACAGTTAAAAAGATGATGCATGACATCTTTGTTAGTTTTATTAACTAAGAAGGACATGAGCTGATCTCATAGAAAGGGATTTACCATGACAAAGAATTGATAGTGAAAATGATAGTTATAATACTCACTATTTTATATTCATGTACATTCCACTGAGTGAATGGAGTGTAATTTACTAAAGCATAGCCTTTATGTGGGACAGTTTGAGTGGTTTCCATTTTTATATAGTATAAATTACATTGGGATAAACATTGTCAAGCATATGGTGTTTTTTAATATTTTGGATTATTTCCTTAGGATAGATTCCCAGAAGTAGAATTACTAGGCTAAAGGGTATGAACATTTTTATGATTCTTGAAACACATTGCCAAATTGCTTTCCAAAAAAAGGTTATATCAATTTACAATGCCACCAGCAATACAGGAAAGTGCCCTTCTCATAATATTCCCATAAGCATTTGGCATCATACAGCTTTTAGATTGAAAATTTTGTGGAATATATATACACACACACACATACATGTCCGTGCTTGGATGTTCAGTCATGACTGACTCTTTGTGACCCTGTGGCATGTCCATGGGATTCTCCAGGCAAGAATACTAAAGTGTATTTTCTTCTATCGGAGTGCATATTCTTCTCCAGGGAATATTCCTGACCCAGGGATTGAACTCAGGTCTCCTGCATTGCAGGCAGATTTTTTTTACCATCTGAGCCACCAGGGAAGCCATATATGTGTATGTATATATGTGTACATATCATATGTGTGTGTGTGTGTATATATATATACATAATCTTGTATATATGTGTATATATACTATACACATAAACCCATATATACATGAACCCCTGTATGTATGTGTGTGTATGTACATACAGCTCTGTATTTATGTGTATATATACTATATATGAGCCTATATACATATATAACCTTGTATATATGTGTGTGTATATATATATCCCTGTGTGTGTATCAGTTCAGTTGCTCAGTCGAGTCCAACTCTTTGCGACCCCATGGACTGCAGCACAGCAGGATTCTTTGTCCATCACCAACTCTCAGAGCTGACTCAAATTCATGTCCATTGAGTTCGTGATGACATCTAACCATCTCATCCTCTGTCATCCCCTTCTCCTACCACCTTCAATCTTTCCCAGATCAGAGTCTTTTCAAATGAGTCAGTTCTTTGCATCAGGTGGCCAAAGTATTGGAGTTTCAGCTTTAGCATCAGTCCTTCCAATGAATATTCAAGACTGATTTCCTTTGGGATGGACTGGTTGGATCTCCTTGCAGTCCAAGGGACTCTCAAGAGTCTTCTCTAACACCACAGTTCAAAAGCATCAATTCTTCAATGCTAGCTTTCTTTATAGTCCAACTCTCACAACCATACATGACTACTGGAAAAACCATAGCCTTGACTAGACGGACCTTTGTTTGCAAAGTAATGTCACTGCTTTTTAATATGATGTCCAGGTTGGTCATAACTTTCCTTCCAAGGAACAAGCGTCTTTTAATTTCATGGCTGCTGGCACCATCTGCAGTGACTTTAGAGCCCCGCAATATAAAGTCTCTCATTGTTTCCATTGTTTCCCCATCTATTTGCCATGCAGTGATGGGACTGGATGCCATGATCTTCGTTTTCTGAATGTTAAGTTTTAAGCCAACTTTTTCATTCTCCTCTTTCATTTTCATCAAGAGGCTCTTTAGTTCTTCTTTGTTTTCTGCCATAGGGTGATGCCTTCTGCATATCTGAGGTTATTGATATTTCTCCCAGCAATCTTGATTCCAACTTGTGTTTCATCCAGCCCGGCATTTCGCATGATGTACTCTGCATATAAGTTAAATAATCAGGGTGACAATATACAGCCTTGACATACTCCTTTTCCTATTTGGAACCAGTCTGTTGTTCCATGTCCAGTTCTAACGGTTGCTTCCTGATCTGGATACAGATATCTTAGGAGGCAGGTCAGGTGGTGTGGTATTCCCATCTCTTGAAGAATTATCCACAGTTTGTTGTGATCCACACAGTCATAGGCTTTGACATAGTCGATAAAGCATTTTTCTGGAGCTCTTTTGCTTTTTCTATGATCCAACAGATGTTGGCAATTTGATCTCTGGTTTCTCTGCCTTTTCTAAATCCAGCTTGAACATGTGGAAGTTCCCGGTTCACGTATTGATGAAGCCTGGCTTGGAGAATTTTGAGCATTACTTTGCTAATGTGTGAGATGAGTGCAATTGTGCAGTAGTTTGAGCATTCTTTGGTATTGCCTTTATTTGGGATTGGAATGAAAAACAGACATTTTCCAGCCTTGTGGCCGCTGCTCAGTTTTCCAAATTTGTTGACATATTGAGTACATCAGTTTAATAGCATCATCTTTTAGGATTTGAATTAGCTGAACTTCCAGATGTTCAAGCTGGTTTTAGAAAAGGCAGAGGAACCAGAGGTCAAATTGCGAACATCCGCTGGATCATCAAAGAGCAAGAGAGTTCCAGAAAAACATCTATTTCTGCTTTATTGACTATGCCAAAGCCTTTGACTGTGTGGATCACAATAAACTGTGGAAAATTCTGAAAGAGATGGGAATACCAGACCACCTGACCTGCCTCTTGAAAAACTTATATGCAGATCAGGAAGCAACAGTTAGAACTGGACATGGAACAACAGACTGGTTCCAAATAGGAAAAGGAGTATGTCAAGGCTGTATATTGTCACCCTGATTATTTAACTTATGTGCAGACTACATCATGAGAAATGCTGGGCTGGAAGAAGCACAAGCTGGAATCAAGATTCCCGGGAGAAATACCAGTAACCTCAGATATGCAGATGACATCACCCTTATGGCAGAAAACAAAGAAGAACTAAAGAGCCTCTTGATGAAAGTGAAAGAGGAGAGTGAAAAAGTTGGCTTAAAGCTCAACATTCAGAACACTAAGATCATGGCATATGGTCCCATCACTTCATGGGAAATAGATGGGGAAACAGTGGCTGACTTTATTTTTCTGGGATCCAAAATCACTGCAGATGGTGATTGCAGCCATGAAATTAAAAGACACTTCCTCCTTGGAAGGAAAGTTAAGACCAACCTAGACAGCATATTAAAAAGCAGAGACATTACTTTGCCAACAAAGGTCTGTCTAGTCAAGGCTATGGTTTTTCCAGTGGTCATGTATGGATGTGAGAGTTGGACTGTGAAGAAAGCTGAGCACCAAAGAATTGATGCTTTTGAATTGTGGTGTTGGAGAAGACTCTTGAGAGTCCCTTGGACTGCAAGGAGATAGAACCAGTCCATCCTAAAAGTGATCAGTCCTGGGTGTTCATTGGAAGGACTGCTGCTGAAGCTGAAACTCCAATACTTTGTCCACCTCATGCGAAGAGCTGACTCACTGGAAAAGACCATGATGCTGGAAGGGATCAGGGGCAGGAGGAGAAGGGGATGACAGAGGATGAGATGGCTGGATGGCAACACTGACTCGGTGGACATGAGTTTAAGTAAACTCCAGAAGTTGGTGATGGACAGGGAGGCTTGGCGTGCTGTGATTCATGGTGTTGCAAAGAGTCAGACACGACTGAGCGACTGAACTGTACTGAACTGAACTGGAATTCCATCACCTCCGCTAGCTTTGTTCGTAGTGATGCTTCCTAAGGCCCACTTGACTTCGTATTCCAGGATGTCTGGCTCTAGGTGAGTGATCACACCATCATGGTTATCTGGATCATGAAGATTTTTTTTGTATAGGTCTTCTGTGTTTTCTTGCCACCTCTTCTTAATATCTACTGCTTCTGTTAGGTCCATACCATTTCTATTGTTTCTTGTGCCCAACTCTGCATGAAATGTTCCCTTGGTATCTCTAATTTTCTTGAAGAGATCTCTAGTCTTTCCCATTCTATTGTTTTCCTCTATTTCTTTGCATTGTATGTGTGTGCGTATATATATATAAGAGTTGGACACGACTGAGCAACTGAACTGAACTGATACACACGCATATATAGATATTTCTTAGAGCAACATATAGTTTAATAATCTCCATTTTTTAACATGTCCTTTAACTGTCTATGATAATTTGATATTTTATAAAACTATATAAAATTATATTTGATGTATATTAATCTGTTTTCATAGTACAAACTGCTTTGTCTATTTTCCTGTTTCAGCCTGGTGATTGCCTGTGTATGTGTGTTGGTAAGCATATTGAGTATTCAATTTTTGTACCTGGTTAAATATATTTTTTCTTCTGTGATTTTTTTTCTGTTAGATTTTAGCATAGTGTATCATAACTCATCTCTATCTATATTAAGTAATCAAATTATTCTAATTTTTCTAAGGAGTGACTTTATAAAACTTAACTCTTGAGTTTATCTGTAATTTATGTTGAAATATAGGGTATGATTCTAAGTGGCCTTTTCCATATTGGGAACTAGTTACCTCAATATCATTAACTAAGTATTATTAATTAAATAATCCTTCATTTTCCTATGTTTTTGATGGAGTCTCATTTATTATATATTAAATCACCTAATTCTTAGTTATTTCTGTTTTAGTGATCTATCTGTCCTTGAGCAAGGGTTTATTGTTTTATTTATGAAAAGCCCCTTCACACACTCCTTAATGGATCAGTCTTGTGGCAAAGGGGTTTGCTTAACCCAATGAAACTATGAGCCATGCCATGCAGGACCCATCCAAGACAGATGGGTCAAAGAGAAGGGTTCTAACAAAACATGGTCCACTGAAGGAGGAAACAGCAACCCACTCTGGTATTCTTGTCTGGAGAGCCCCATGGAGAGTATGAAAAAGGCAAAAAGATACAACACTGGAAAATGAGCCCCACAGGTTGGAAGGTGTCCAATACACCACTTGGGAATTGCAGAAGACATATTAATAGCTCAAGAAAGAAAGAAGTGGATGGGTCAAAGCAGAAACAACGTTCAGTTGTGGATGTGTCTGGTGGTGCAAGTAAAGTCCAAAGCTGTAAGAAGAGTATTGCATAGGAACCTGGAATGTTAGGTCTATCAATCGATGTAAATTGGATGTTGTCAAGCAGGAGATGGCAAGATGGAACACTGACACCCTATGATTCAGTGAACTAAAATGGATGAGAACGGGCAAATTTAACTCAGATAACCATTATATCTACTAGTGTGGGCAAGAATAACTTAGAAGAAATGGAGTAGTCCTCATGGTCTATAAGGGAGTCCAAAACGCAGTGTGCGTGTGTACGTTAGTTGCTTAGTCATGTCCGACTCTTTGCGACCCGTTGGACTCTAGCCCTCCAGGTTCCTGTATCCATGGAATTCTCCAGGGAAGAATACTGGAGTGGGTTGCCACTTCCTTCTCCAGGGGATCTTCTTGACCCTGGGATCAAACTTGGGTCTCCCATGTTGCAGGCAGATTCTTTACCATCTGAACCAACAGGGAAGCTACTGAAATGCAGTAATTGGGTGCAACCTCAAAAACAACAGAATGATTTAGGTTTGTTTCCAAAGCAAACCATTCAACATCACAAGTAATCCAAGTCTATGCACCAACCACTAATGCCAAAGAAACTGAAGTTGACCAGCTCTATGAAGACTTACAACACCTTCTAGAACTAATACCAAAAAAAAAAAAAAAAGAGAGAGAGAGATGTCTTTTTCATCATATGGGATTGGAATGCAAAAGTAGGAAGTCAAGAGATACCTGGAGTAACAGGCAAGTTTGGATTTAAGAGTACAAAATGAGGCAGGGCAAAGATTATAATAGGGTTCTGTCAAGAGAACAAACTGGTCATAGGAAACACCCTTTTCCAACACCCCAACGGATGATTCTACACATGAACACCACTAGATGGTCAATACTGAAATCAGATTGATTATGTTTTTGCAGCCAATGATGGAAAAGTTCTATACAGTCAGCAAAATCAGACTTGGGGCTGACTGTGGTTCAGATCATGAGCTCCTTATTTAAAAATTCAGACTGAAATTGAAGAATGTAGGGAAAGCCACCAGGCCATTCATGTATGACCTAAATCAAATCCCTTATGATTATATAGTGGAAGTGACAAATAGATTCAAGGGATAAGATCGGGTAGACAGAGTGCCTGAAGAACTATGGACAGAAGTTGATAACATTGTACAGGAGGCAGTGACCAAAACCATCCCAAAGAAAAACAAATGCAAGACAGCAAAGCGGTTGTCTGAGGAGGCTTTATAATAGCTGAGGAAAGAAGAAAACTGAAAGGCAAGAGAGAAAGGGAAAGATATACCCAATTGAATGCAGAGTTCCAAAGAATAGCATGAGATAAGGCCCTCTTAAGTGAACAATGCAAAGAAATAGAAGAAAAAAATAGAACAGGAAACACTAGAGATCTATTCAAGAAAATTGGAAATGCCAAGGGAATATTTCATGCAAAGATGGTCATGATAAAGGACAGAAATGGCAAGGACCTAAAATGTTAGGACCTAACAGAAGCAGAAGAGATTAAGAAGAGGTGGCAAGAATGCACAGAAGATCTATACAAGATATGTCTCAATGACCTGGATAACCACAATGGTGTGGTCACTCACCTAGGGCTGGACACCCTGGAATGTAAAGTCAAGTGGGCCTTAAGAAGCATTGCTATGAACAAAGCTAGTGGAGGTGATGGAATTCCAGCTGAACTATTTAAAACCCTAAAAGATGATGCTGTTAAGTGCTGCACTCAATATATCAGCAAATTTGGAAAACTCAGCAGTGGCCATAGGACTGGAGAAGTTCAGTTTTCATTCCAGTCCCAAAGAAAGGGAATGCCAACCAATGTTCTCTTGGTGCCTATTTCACATGCTAGTAAGGTTATGCTCAAAATCCTTCAAGCTAGTCTTCAAGCAGTATGTGAACCAAGAATTTCCAGATGTACAAGCTTGGTTTTCAAGAGGCAGAGGAACTAGAGATCAAATTGCCAACATTTGCTGGATCATGGGGAAAGCAGGGGGCTTCCAGAAAAGCATCTACTTCTGCTTCATTGACTATGCTAAAAGCCTCTGACTGTGTGAATCACAACAAACTGTAGAAAATTCTTAAAGAGATGGCAATATCAGACCACCTTACCTGTCTCCTGAGAAACCTGTATGTGGTCAAGAAGCAACAGTTAGAACTAGACATGGAACAACTGACTGGTTCAAAATTGGGAAAGAAGTACATCAAGTCTGTATATTGTCACTCTGCTTATTTAACTTATATGCAGAATACATCATGCAAAATGCCAGGCCAGATGAATTATAAGCTGGAATCAAGATTGTCAGAAGAAATATCACAACCTCAGATATGCAGAGGCTACTACTCTAATGGCAGAAATTTAAGGGGAACTAAAGAGCCTCGTGATGAAAATGAAAGAGGAGAGTGAAAAAGCTAGCTTAAAACTCAATATTCAAAAAACTAAGATCATGGCATCCGGTCCCATCACTTCATGTCAAATAGATGGGGAAACAATGAAACAGTGAGAGACTATTTTGGGGGCTCCAAAATCACTGCAGATGGTGACTGCAGCCATGATATTAAAAGACACTTGTTCTTTGGACAGAAAGCTATGACAAACCGAGACAGCATATTAAAAAGCAGAGACATTGCTTTACCAACAAAGGTCTGTCTAGTCAAAGCTATGGTTTCAGTAGTCATGTAAGGATATGAGAATTTGACCATAAAGAAGGCTGAGTGCCAAAGAATTGCTGCTTTCAAATTGTGGTGCTGGAGAAGATTCTTGAGAGTCCCTTGGACTGCAAGGAAATCAAACCAGTCAATCAAGGAAATCTACCCTGAATATTCATTAGAAGGACTGTTGCTGAAGCCAAAGCTCCAATACTTTGGCCACCTGATGCAAAGAGTTGACTCACTGGAGAAGACCTTGATGCTGGGAAAGTTTGATGGCAAAAGGAAAAGGGGGTGGCAGAGGATAGGATGGTAAGATAGTATCACCAACTCAATGAACATGAATTTCAGCTAATAATGGAAATAGTCGAGGGCAGAGGAGCCTGGTGGGCTTCAGTCCAGGTTATTTGCAAAGAGCTGACGCAACTTAGTGATTGAACAATAACCCTTCTCACAGCCTTTTAACGGTTTTAAAAATGGTCTTTCCTATTTTTTCTATCAACCTTAAAACTTTTGACAATCTGAAAGTCCATTTGAATTTTCATTTTTTTAGTTTATAAAAATAACAAATTAGAAAACCATTAAAACAGTATCAATTTTCACCGAATGTTCCCCTCTGTATTTATTCCCATCATTTTTTCTCATTATAAAAGTTCAGTTCAGTTCAGTTCAATTCAGTCACTCAGTCATGTCCGACTCTTTGCAACCCCATGAACCACAGCACACCAGGCCTCCCTGTCCGTCACCAACTCCCAGAGTCTACCCAAACCCATGTCCATTGAGTCGGTGATGCCATCCAGTCATCTCATCCTCTGTGGTCCCCTTCTCCTCCTGCCCTCAATCTTTCCCAGCATCAGGGTCTTTTCTAATGAATCAGCTCTTTGCATCAGGTGGCCAAAATATTGGAGTTTCAGCTTCAACATCAGTCCTCAAAGTTGTACTATAAAGAAAGCTGAGTGCCGAAGAATTGATGCTTTTGAACTGTGGTGTTGGAGAAGACTCTTGAGAGTCTCTTGGACTGCAAGGAGATCCAACCAGTCCATCCTAAAGGAGATCAGTCCTGGGTGTTCATTGGAAGGACTGATGCTGAAGCTGAAACTCCAATACTTTGTCCACCTCATGCGAAGAGCTGACTCATTGGAAAAGACCCTGATGCTGGGAGGGACTGGGAGCAGGAGGAGAAGGGGGCAACAGAGGATAAGATGGCTGGATGGCATCACCGACCTGATGGGCATGAGTTTAGGTAAACTCCGGGAGTTGGTAATGGACAGGGAGGCCTGGCGTGCTGCGATTCATGGGGTTGCAAGAGTCGGACACGACTGAGTGACTGAATTGAATTGAACTGAACTTCCTTCCAAGGAGTAAGCGTCTTTTAATTTCATGGCTGCAATCACCATCTGCAGTGATTTTGGATCCCAGAAAAATAAAGTCAGCCACTGTTTTCACTGTTTACCCATCTATTTGCCATGAAGTGATGGGACCAGATGCCATGATCTTCATTTTCTGAATGTTGAGCTTTAAGCCAACTTTTTCACTCTCCTCTTTCACTTTCATCAAAAGGCTCTTTAGTTCTTCTTTGTTTTCTGCCATAAGGGTGATGTCATCTGCATATCTGAGGTTACTGGTATTTCTCCCGGGAATCTTGATTCCAGCTTGTGCTTCATCCAGCCCAGCGTTTCTCATGATGTAGTCTGCACATAAGTCAAATAAGCAGGGTGACAATATACAGCCTTGACATACTCCTTTTCCTATTTGGAACCAGTCTGTTGTTCCATGTCCAGTTCTAACTGTTGCTTCCTGACCTGCATACAGGTTGCTCTTAAAAGTAGTACCTGCTTGTTTAAAAGAAGAAAATTACTGAATAAAAAAAGAATTAAAAAGATTTTTTCATAGTTGCTCTAAAATATAAGCCTAGTTAACCTTTTAGAGTATATTCCTTTCAGATATTTTGGTCTTGCTAGTTGTAAAGATATGGTACAAATTCATTTTTGTGCCATATTTTGCACAGATATTTTGCCAGTTTTCTTCCTAGGCATTGAGTCAAGCTCTGGTTTCACAAAATAAACAAATCCTGCCTTCACTTATTATCATAATAATACATGATGTTATCATAATCTGTTTTTGTAGTTTTGCATAATCTTCATATGTATTACTTTAATAACTGCAAATTTCATTGGGTGAATCAGTTTCTATAGTCATTTTCCTATACTTGTGTGTTAGTTGCTCAGTTGTGTCCGACTCTTTGCAATCCCATGGACTGTAACCTGCCAGACTTCTCTGTCCATGGAATTCTCCAGGTAAGAATACTGGAGTGCGTTGCATTCCCTTCTCCAGGGGATCTTCCTGATCCAGGAATTGAACCCAGGTCTCCTGCACTGCAGGCAGATTCTTTACAAACTGAATCACCAGGTTACTCCCAATTTTTCAATGTTATTTTTTCTGCAGTTAGAGTACCTTTTAAGATACATTTCCTGAAATGGAGTAATTTGGTTAAAGGACATGGACATATTTAAGACTCGACGCAAACTTTGAAGTTGCTTTTCAAACAGCTAGTACCAACTCTCATGCCACTGAAAATGGACAAAGGGAAATTTTTTTTTTTTCTGAATTTGCCAGCAATGATTGTAATCACTGAAAATTGTTTTTGTTATTTTGGTAGGTACTTCATTTTAATTTTCCCTTTTTCTGCTGCCTAGCAAGGTTGAGTCCATGGAATCGCAGAGTCGGACATGACTGAGCAACTGAACTGAACTGAACTGAGCAAGATTGAGTTGTATATGTGTGTTTTATTGGAGGACAATTACTTTACAATGTTGCGGTGGTCTCTGTGTGTGTGTGTGTGTGTGCTAAATAAGGTTAAATAAATGTATTTCTTTTTAAAATTTATCTGTTCAGGAAATTCCCTAGTGGTCCAGTGGTCAGGCCTCTGTACTTCCATTACAGGGGAACCATGTTTGATCGCTGGTCTGGAAACTAGAATCCCACAAGCCCCATTGGTGTGGCTAAAGGAGAAAGAAGAAATTATCTGTTCATGCCTTCTGTCTTGTTAAGGTGCTTATGCTTTCATTTCATGTGTACAAGCTCTTTATGGAATAAAGACATAGCCCTTTTTGGTATATACTCTCCCTCAGACTTATGTCAAAGGAGAAAAGCAGAAAGTGATCACTGAGCTTTGTGCCCTGAAGTCAAATAGAGGTTTAAGCCATCTTCCCATTTCCAGTTCCAGCCCAGGGCGTGGCATGTGGCAGGTTTTGTACACACGACACAATGGAGGCACACTAGACGTCAGCCGGGGCACTGGACCCTGGAGGTCCAGAGACACTGAGAAAACAATGGCAATCTTGGCTTCTTAAACTAAGCCTGGGCCAACAAATGACTTCCTAATAAACCAAAATCTGTTTTTGTTTCAATGGATAGAGAAAGATAATTTTATAGCCAGAGGACAAATGGATGCACATAACTGGATAACATCTGAAATAGCCTAAAAAAAGGAAGGGTAAAAGGAATGGATGTTGAGAAAGGTTGTTGTGTGGAAGGAAAGAAATGAAAGCAACAAAGCAAAGTAACAAGGATTCTACATCCATTGTGTATAAGGTATGTTGTTGGCCGTGGTGGGTGACTTAAAAAGATCTGTGGCTCCTCTATAGTTTATATAATTACTCACTTCAGAAACTTAAGCAAATCAAATGTGTATTCCTATAGAATTCTTGGTTGTACGCACACTTATGTACACGTATAACACTGAGACCTATTGAAAAGCATGGGAAAAAGCAATTCCCAAATCAGGGAAGTCTAAAGGATTCTGGAACCTGCCTTGTCTCTCCTTGTAATGACCAGTTACTTTAGGTCATGGCATTTGTGAGAGGAAGAGAAGAAGAGGTCTCCATGGCAATACTGAATTTTGTATCTTTCCTCTTACTTCTGACTTTCTCAGAGCTGTGAGCTAGAAGCTGGCAGGACCTCATACCAAGAAGAGAAAAAGAGGAAACCAAAAGGGAATGATCTTCTTGCAGTAGCTGAAGTCTACTCTGTCGTACTATTTTGAGGGGTCATACGGGAAAATTTTTATTGCATACTTCACAGAATAATTTGCATTAGGCAAACTCTGTATGCCAACACGAATGCATATAAGACATGGTTCCTATTTTCAAGGGTAAAAGCAGCTGGTTACCTACTATTGTGGGGGCATGCCCCTAATGTCCCTAACCTCAACAGAACCATTCATTTTCTTTCTAGTGACTTCAACAATTTTGTGCATGCATGCATGCTCAGTTGCTTCATATGCTCAGTTGCTGCCTGACTTTTTGCGACCCCATGGACTGTAGCCCGCCAGGCTCCTCTGTCCATGGGATTCTCCAAGCAAGAATACTGGAGTGGGTTGCCATTTCCTGAGTACTATTTATTGAACACTTATTATGTCCTAGATAATTTTCCCAGAGCACTGGTTATATTATTACTTAATGATCCTTTCAGGCCCAGTTCATTGTTACTTTTTTTGACACATACATATCCTCAAGTTTAAGTAATAATTTATTCCATGACTAATTTTTAATTGATAATTATTAATACATCACTCATTCTGTTCACTCCTTTAATGCAGCACTTCTCATTCTGTAGTCTACATCTCTGGCTGTCCCACTATACATTGAGCTCAGTAAGGGCTGCACCTTTATTTCACTCGAATTTCTTAGTATTCGGTAGTTCCTAAGTATTCTGTTGTGTGAATATCGCATGGAACTCCATGACTTCAAACACATTGAAGAATCATGAGATTTTTGAGCCAAGAGAGGATTTACACTTCTACATGGGAGAAAGATTAAACTGGAAAGTGTAACTTGCCTGAGGTCACATGAATCTGGTAAAATTCAATTAGAATCTAGTTGCCTTCCTTTTCAGTTCATTATTGTTTCTTCTATCATGGAAAATGCTACCAAAACAGCACTAAATATCTTTATCTCCCAATCTCCCAGCTCCACCCAAACCTCATCAGTCCATGGCCTTTGGGCCTTCAGTCTACTTCTGTGATATTATTTTTCCTAAAACAATCAGTCTTTTTTAAAAAATATATAGCTTTCCTTTCACAACTTCACATTCCTAACAGAAAAATCCAAACTCCAAATTGGTTGGCTTTTGCTAGCAGAGTGTAAAAGTTGGGAGAACCTTCTGCCGGTATTTTCACTAACAAGCTCTTTCCACAAGTACACTTTGATCCAACCCAATCAAACTGCTTGTCAACACACACACTATGCTCTGTCTTCAACATTTGAGACTTCATATTCGTTCTGACTGGTGTCCTTCCTCCTAACCAACCTGGTGCACTTTAATACCTGTTCCCCTTCTGGATCGGTGTCTTCTAACACAAAGCAGAGAGATGTGGCTTTAGTCACGAGGTAGTTGAAGGAGTGAATTTTGCATCCAGCACCTGGGGCACAGACCTCCAAAATGTTCACTGAATGATTGTGTCTTAGGAAAAATCACAGAAATGTAACTTACTCATCAGAATTGTAAGCAATCCTTTACCAAAACTTTTCTATTTGGAGGACAAATAAGTATATTGGCTCACTCAGCCTTTTTTTCTTTTTTTCCTTTAATTCTATTTCATCTGTTATGACTCTGCCATTCTCTGTGAACTCCACATTCTCCCAGCACCCCTGCCCCTGACACTTGTGGGAGAGGAATCCACAAATTCCTTTGGGGCTCCATCACTGGAGCAAGTTCTCAGGAGCAGGAGAAGGTCTGGGCTGCAAACAGGAAGTTTCTGGACTTCTGGCCACTTTGCTCCCTGGGGCAAAAACTGGAGTCCACCTGGAGACTGAGAATAACAGAACAAAACTAACCTTCGCTATCCCCATCTGCAGCTTTTCTGTGTGGACATTCTGACCCAGTACCACTTAGGGATATCGCTCTCCAGAACTGCCATCTAGTATGCACATCAGAAGAGCATCCAGCAAAGCGTCAAGTATGAACCTCTCTTACGTCCCTCTTCACTGTAATCGTTTTGAATTTTTAAGTTTTGAAAGCATCATAGGACCTCTCTTTGGAAGGCCGAGGGCCAAAGAGAAACAGAGGCTGGCCACCTGGTCTCGAAATCCTTTTTTCTTCCCTCCTTGTCCAAGACCTCATCTTGCCCCGCGAGCTCTCAGGAGGGGCAGGTGGCAGCTATCCTCTGCCTCCGTACCTGGTCTCGTCAACGACACCCATTAGTCTCCAGTCTTCCAGGGCAGTGGGGGACTACCGGCCACGCGACCCAGGCCCTTGCCCAGGCATGGGGACCCCGTGGACCACGCTGGCCCGTGCGTTGGCAGAGAGGAGTGGGCCAACCCGGGCATGACCCCAGCTCCGGCCTGTGGGGCGGGTAGTCCAATGGGCAGCCTCGCTCCGGAGGCGGGCTCAGGCCGGAAGCCACCCCGCGGCACAGCGGCCCCGCGAGACGGCGCCCGCGCCCCCGCCTTCTCCGGCAAGGGCTCCGCGGCCAAGGGCGGCAGGGGCCAGTCCGCCGGGTCCCCGCCGCGCTCTTTGTCCGGGCCGCGCGCGGGCGGACGCGTGCGCCCCCCGGGTGAAGGGAGGCGCGGAGAGACCGCGCGGGAGCGCGCGGGAAGAGCTCGCGCCCGCCGGCCGCCGGCGGCGCGCGCCCCTCCGCCAGGCAAGCAGCGAGCGAGAGCGCGCGCCGTCGCCGCGCCCGCCCCTCCCCCCGCGCTCGCCTCGGAACTTGCTGACTGCGCGGCCGGGAGGAGCCGAGCCGGGCGGCGGCGGCGGGAGGCCACAGCGCGCGGGGGTCTCCCGCGTCCCCTCAGCCTCGCCGGGAGCTCGCGCCCTCGCCCAGCCGGGCTCCCACCCCCCGCTTTTTTCCGAAGGCGCTGGGCGGCGCCACCCTCCGGCCGGAGCCCGGCACTGCACAACCCCCTCCGACTTTCAATGTTCCACACTCCCCGGCCAGAGCCTCCTCGGCTTCTTTTTTTCCCTCCCCCCCCTTTCCCCCCCCCCAGCTGCCTCCATTTCCTTAAGGAAGGGTTTTTTTCTCTCTCCCTCCCCCACACCGTAGCGGCGCGCGAGCGGGCCGGGCGGGCGGCCGAGGTAAGGCGGCGGGGCCGGGGGGCCGCGTGGGGGGCGGCCGGGGCGGCGGCGGTGGGGGAGGGGGCGGGGGCGGGCAGCTTTGTTCGCGCCGGGCGCCCGCGCCGCCGGTGTCCGCGAGCCGCCGCGGGGCCGGCCGGGCTGCTCGCATCACTTGGCGCCCGGCGCGGCGAGCGCTACCCGCGGCCCCCGCGCGGCCCTCCCCACAAAGGGCCGCCGAGCTGCGTGGCCGCCGCCGGCCGCGGCTCGCCTCGGCGGGCGCGGAAATTTGTTGCACTTCTTGAGGCTTTGTTTGTTTGTTTTTCCTCCGGGGGAAAAAAAAAAATTTTTTTTTTTTTTTTTGTTATTTTGAACAAAATGTCGGTCCGTGATGTAAAAATTGAGCGAGGAACCTTGATGGCATGGGGAGCTTTGCAGAAGGTGCAGTTTGAATTCTGCTTTTCCCAGGGTGGCAGCTTGGTCTTGGCCGGATGAATCTTCGCTGCTGGCCGTGGCCAGAACAGCTTGTTAGTTGATTTTTTAAATTCCTAAGTGTTGTATTTAAAGGCTTACGTGCACAGAGGAGGAATCACCACCTTAAATAAGCATATGGGCGATTAGCAGGGTATGTTTTCCTCTCGGAAAAGGAATTTGGTAGCTTTGACCAATGTCAGTGTGTAAATATTTAGACGTTATTAGTGACTTTTTAACATTTTTCTGCGAGATCTGTTATTTACAGCGTGTCATATGTTACTAATGCTCGTTCCCTAAGTTCCCTGGCAAATCTGTTTAATGCCTTCTGAGAAAGTAGACAATTGATAGATTGTCCAAGGGATGGAAAAAAATGTGAGTGGGTTTTCTAACTTGAGTTCGGTAAATCCCTGAACGCTGCCGTTGTGAGACACATCACCTCCCCTCTAACCTTGCTGTACCATGAGATAAGTGTGAACACTTCTGAAGCGTTTTCAGTAAAACACGATTTTAGGTGACGATGGAGAGAAGAAAATGCTATTGGTTTATTTCTTAGACTTACATTTCCTTTCTTTCCCCGTTTTTTTCTTTTAAAAGTTTTGCAAGAAATAACTTCACCAAGATGTCCAGTGATCGGCAGAGGTCCGATGATGAGAGCCCCAGCACCAGCAGTGGTAGTTCAGATGCAGACCAGCGAGACCCAGCCGCTCCAGAGCCTGAAGAACAAGAAGAAAGAAAACCTTCTGCCACCCAGCAGAAGAAGAACACCAAACTCTCTAGCAAAACCACTGCTAAATTATCCACTAGTGCTAAAAGGTAATGTGTAAAAAAAGGATTAAGCACGTTGTCAGGTTGTCTTTCCAAATGGACGCTTCTGTTGATTTAACATCAGTAGCCATAGTTCAAAAATATTTCCTTTGCTATCAGTTTTGTTTGGACTTGAATGAGTTGTCATTCTTTTTAGGTGGTATAGAAGCCACCTCCCTAGAATTAGACTTTTAAGCAAACTTGTTCTGGGCATTGGTAACTTCAGAGAGAGTGTCCTTGAGTAGAGATTGGAGTAACATCTGACAGATTAAGGAGTTGGCAAGGAAAATTTGGTGATCCCAGATGAGCTGGTAGATTTGAGGATGTTGTCTTTTTGTGAGTTATATTCATCGTCATTGAAGGTGACACTTCTAGAGATCAGTGTCCCTCTTCATGAAACTTAATGATCAGAAATGGTCATGTTTGCTAAAAAATTTGTAAACTCAGGGCCTTGGCTGTATTGGAAGGCAGATTTTCAAATTGTACTTCAAGTCTGTTTTCAGTTTTTAAAAGCATGACTTTAAGTCATTCATCTCAGGTTTTACTTTTTCTAATTAAGCTATGGTCATACCTCCGTGTCTTTGTGAGAGTAGGTAAAACTGAAAAGTAGCCGTTTACATGTGAGGTGGCACTTGGTGATTGAGAAGTTTGCCATTATGCCTCTTCACTCTAAAATTTGTGGATATGCTTGACATGTTAATACTCAACAGCAGGAGAAGCCTATTTTGTTGGATATAAGTGAAAGATCATTTGTTTTCTGTTGATTTATATTTCTGTGATAGTGAAAATAATGCTGTCAGTGGGACTCCAATCAATGGTGGTAGTAAGTGGCATACCTGTGAATTTTAGTAATTACACATCAAGTGTTCCTATAGCATTAGCCAATATCAACGTTTTATTGATTTTTGTTGATCTCAACCAAAAGAAACAATATAAAAGCTGATCAAATGTTGGCGTTCTGTAGTGATAGTCTGTGGATTTTCACCTCTATTGTATCAATAATCAAGTGTTAATAACTAGAGTATTTTATGAAATAACAGCAGTCCATGAGATAATTTAAAATCCTTCTCAGTTTCTTACAATCTTGTTGATGAACATATTAAACATATCTTAAGTTTTGAAAGCATTGTAAATTTGAATAAGAACTGCCCTTTTTCCTCTTACCTCAAGGCTGTCTATTTCTCCCAAATTTATTAAATTTAAGTGCTGTACGTAAGGTCAGGGAAAACAGATTTACTTAAATAAGAATGCCAGAATTCTTTGAAAGTTTTTCACTGGTAAAAATATTTGTAAATTTTAAACTTTTTTCTGACATAAAATATTGTCAAAATTATTAATGTGCACTTGCAGTAGCTTGTTAATTTTTACCTTGGTAAAGTGTCTTGGAGTCATTGTCAAATATTCTAGTGCTTTCCCTCCTCCCTTCTTGTCTCATTTGCATATAAGCTTGAAAAGAGAATTTCTTTGGTAAAAAGTGCTTTAAAATATATTTTACATCCTTTTCTGAGTACAAGTGGAGGGCTAGTTCTCAAATCAGGTGTGAATGTCTTACTGATTTACAGTAGCAAGTGAGAAAAAAAGCTGCAAAGTTTCTGTTAAGGGATTTGGGTTATGCCTCTGAGAACAAAGAGGAAGCAGCCATGTTAGCATTACTGAAGGCGAAGCCAGCCTTGCATTTAACTGCATGGTGGTAGAGGGCAGTGTAATTCCCCGGTTATTCTGTAGACTCTCAAATCCTTTTTGTCTGTTCTCATTTCACTAACAGAATTCAGAAGGAGCTAGCTGAAATAACCCTTGATCCTCCTCCTAACTGCAGGTAAGAAACAAATTTTGTTGTTTTAATTTCAAATTGTGGAAAAATATCCAGAGATTCATGTATCGTTGTTGGATGTTTGTGCTGCAGAAGAGGCTACATTTGCTTCTTTTCAGCTTTGCAAGTGGATTGAACAAAAATTGTCTTGGGTGAATTAATTAAATTGGAAGGAAAAAACCTTTTTAGAATGTATCATACATTTTGAACTTATGACTATATTGATTTTTGCTTCTTGCTGGGATTAGTATGAATGGTGCTGATTTTTACACTGTTGTAATAGTTCTGTAGTGTGTTTATTCAGAAGTATATTGCAGAAACTTCTAAGATTTTGCTCAGCTTTAAAGTTACTACTTGTGTGCAATCTGAACTGACCTTCCAAATTTAGAAATTGCTGAATGTGGTGTTACAAAAATGTAAATGCAGTAAACAGGAGTATAGTTGTTTCTGTTTGATTTATTCAGTAACTTGCCTTTAGGACAGAGTTTATGTGCTAAGCTAATGGTTTTAGCTGTTGTTTTCTAGAGAAGGCATTGTTGGAATTATTTACATTTTAATCAAATGGTTTAATTACTTGGGAAAATTTTTAGTATTTTTGGTACTAGAAATAATGTGTATAAAAGACAGTGAATGAGTTGGAATTTGTGGGAAGAAGTCATTTCAGTGAAACTTCATGTAGGATGATTTAAGATTGTTGGTTGGTATAAGGTGTGATAAAAGTAACTGGTTTGTAGTTAGTATTTCAATTATTTAAATTCCTCTTAGCGCTCAGTTTTTCATCTGTGACTGTATGACTTCAAAATTCATCAAATTTAGAAAAACTGTCATGTAGATAATTTGTATGGAGATATGTACTCAGATACCAGAGAGGCTACTAGCAATAAGGCAGTGTTATGGTTTGATGTGAGAGTGTTTCTTGTCTTACCTATATTTTTCTACAAGTTGTATTCACTAGTGGTGATCAGACCTATTTCTGAAATCTACTTGAGATGGGATATAATCCAACCGCTTCTTATTGTGTATGTTAACTGGGTCCTCTGATAAGGTGATCTGATGTTTATTTGCTTTTTTTAATATTTGTAATCAGACATTTCAATTCAAAATGGAAACATAAATGTAAGCTAATTTTAAACAGATAGTAGTATGTCAGATATCAAAGTAGTGCTTAGGAGCTAGTAATGTAGCCACTAACCACTTGTGGCTATTGACCACTTTGGTTGTAGTCCAAAATGAGATGTTCTGTAAGTGTAAAATACACATCAGATTTTGAAAGCAATATGAAGAAAAGATTGCAAAATATTTTACTGATTTTCAAAAAATATTTATTGCATGTTGAAATACTAATATTTTGATATGTTGGGTTTTGGTTATTTTGGTATGTAAAATGTTTTAAAATTAATTTCTTTTTCCTGTTTTAATATGGTTATTAGACAATTTAAAATTACATATGTGGCTCATGTTGTATTTCTGTTGAACAGCACTGCTTTAGAGAATAAATAAGTCAGTATTTCCTTTCAGGCTTCTAAATGGTGTGTCAAATCTGTAGCCATTTAGGGAGGTCAGGTTAAATTTGCTCTCTGGAAGAATTACTTAACGTGGAGAGTGTATTCTGGTATTTCTCATTATAGAAGATGTAAAGATCTATCAGTTCAAAAGTCTTCGTTGTTTTAAAATTGTATATAAGGGCAAACATTTTTTTAAAGGTTTTTGTTGATTTTGTACAAATGGCACAAACTATTAAATAGCGTTTGTCTGTGAATCTAGTAAGCCCAATAGACACGTGCCGGATGCCCTGAGAGCAGTAGTGTTGCAGTTGCTGAAGAAATGTGCTCTGCCTGTTTAACCCAGGAATGTTTCCACAAGGTCACTGACGATTATTGTAGAGGAAGTATAGTCTGTCTTAGAGATGGAAAATTTAGTTCAGTTTGCTTTTATTTTTCTCTTTATATACCAGATTTCCTTTCCGTCCATGAAATAATTCTTCACATTTAGTGACCAGACTAGTGAAATGGTGAGCTCTGGGCTTACTTGTGAGCAGTAACTTGGCCCACATGCATCATCTGTGCTTTCCCTCCTCACAGCTTGTGATCGCTGTCAACTGCTGCAAACGGCACCTTTCAGTTCTCTGCTGCTTTTAATGTGCGAGTTCTTTTGTGACTGTGTGAGTGATTAATAGAGGAGGAAGAAACTCGAGAAGATATCAGTCTTAGTAGGAGACCGTAGAAGTTGTTTTTGTTTTTATTAGTTTGGGGACAGTCTTCTTTCATATGCTGGACAAGTGAAGTATTCGCATATTTTTATGTGTTTTTCTGTTAAGTCTTCAGATTCTTTTGGGTGCAAGAACTTCTAGGTCTTGTTCTTGAGCAGGAGTTTGGAATAGTCAGGTTTAGTGGAGACATTTTTAGGATTTTTGACAGCTAATTTAAAATTTGTATTTTTACCTTTGTGTCAAATATATTTTTGTGGTGTTCTTGTAATTCACAGGTGAGAATTTTAGCTTTTTGGTGATTGTACAGTTTAAATTTTTTAATTTGTTATAATTAATAGTGGGACTCTATTAATAAATTCTAGAAAATATGTGAATTCCTATTGTCTGAAATCTATGAAACCTAATTATTTTGACTTTCACGTGTAGTTAATTAATCAGAATTCCATTACGGTTTTGAATATGATTTTTACAAGCATATAAGCATATAAGCATATTGCATATAATTGTCAAAGTATGTGATACATTTAATTTTTCAGAGAAGAATGTAAAGTATGTCTGTGTACATTGAGAAAAGAACTTGAATGAAATACAAGAAAACTCAACAAAATCAAAATTACTCAGACTTCAGATACTTTCTTAAATCTTTTCCTATGTTTAATTAATAAAATATTTTTTAGTTATTTATATAGCTGTGTCAAATATGTATACACCCGGGGTGATCATAGGATAGACTTAATTATTGAGTTAAGTGTGTGGCTTTAAACATGTCTGAATATATTTGGATAGTATTAATATTTCTTTTCCTGATAGTATAAACGTGTGATAAAATGTTATTTCCAGTGATTTGATGGCATTTCAGTTTTTAGGTATTGGAATGCTTTAGGCCAAAGCATTTACAGATATAACACTTAGTGGCTTCAATTTATATTCTTTATTCTAGATTAGAGTGTGAAGAGTTGATGCACCGGTGAGAATGAAGAGAGATTGTATTATGTGCATTTCCTTATCTGTTTTTAGAGAAGGTTATTAAGTAGAATTGAGTGATGTGCTACAAGACTTTTATGTTCCATCTGTTCCCCAGAGGGTGTCCTCTCAGGACTTGACAGGTGGTGGAAGTTTAGAAAGGTGCTGGATTTTTAACTCAGTCTCTTTAATTCTTTTCATATCTGAGACAGTACAAAAATATGCTCTAAAAATATCCTTTGATATGTTCAGATTGAACCTATGTTAGAGTAGACATTCAGAGACATTTGTAATAGTTTTTGGATGTCAGAAAGGCCTTACTGAGAGGGAGGCGTTACAGTATCAAGTTACTGTATTAACATGCAAAACCTGAAAGTGGGTGCTATGATGCTTGCAAATTTTGCTCATTTCCGTCTTTCTAAAAAATGAACAAAAGCAATTAAGTTCTAAACCAGTAGTTGGGAAGCCCTGATTTACTCATAAGCCAACTGTCTGTGGATGAGCTCTGCCTCCTTTTGCGGATTACCATTGCCTTGCGCCATTTCTAGGGAAGATAGAACTTTGCTGCTCCGGGGTGGTCTTCAGACCAGTTGCATCATCTGCATCACAGGTGAGATTTTAGAACTGTAGAATCTTTTAGAAATGTAGACTCTTGCCTACCCCCGCCTGCAGAAGTACTGAATCAGGATCTGAATTTCAACTAGATTTCCAGATGGATTGCATGTATTTTAAGGTTTGCAAAACAGTGGTACTTGAGCTGGACTGAGTACAAGTCTCTGCTCTGGCACTTAATAGCTGTGTTAGCTTAGATAAGTTATGGAATATTTCTGTCTTTCTGCTTCTTATCTGTATAATAAGAGATTAAAATTATACTCCCTTTATAAATTTGTTGGGAAGATCAGATGAATTTGTATGTTCAGAAATTCCTTAATGTGAATTTTCGGGTCAGTAAAGTGGCCGAGGCGTGGTTAAAGAGCTAGCTTAGCAGTATGTCTTCACCTTTGCTGGCATTTTCTCCAGTGCATCAGCATCCAGCTATCGGAATAATTTTACCTTAATCAGCTCTGCACCTATTGGGAATGTCAGGCAGCTTAGTTAAAAGCAGTTCCTTGGAACTGGAGTAAAAAAGAAAATAAACCTAAGAACACTGGGCAAGGTTGAACAAATAGTATATCCTCTTTAAAGAAATATGCTAATGGTTAATGAAACCTAATTCAGTAGAGAATGGTCTGTCCAGTGGATTATAATAAACTACTTTTAGATAGTGGTGATATGTTTTCCCTTTTAAGTATGCCATTATAGGAGTTCATAGTTTTACTGAGAATGAGATTATATCAATAATTTTGTAAAATTTAGATTCTGAATTAATATAATTTGCTAGTTACCTGGACATAGCATTCTTTCCTTCTCTGTGATCTAAGGAGAGATTTTGAAAGCTTTCTCTAGTTGACACAGGAAGGCAGGTCATGACGAAAGTGACATGTGAATCTACATAGCTTTGTTGGTTGCTTATATAATACTTGGTTTTAAATCCTCCCACACATATGTTTAGATTGCTTTTTCTTTTTTATGTATACATTTGATTGTTACTGTTTATGTTAGCCAAAATGTGCTGTGTGAAGGTACGCTATTTCGTAAAACAAGATTGTTTCATTAATTATCTAGCCCTTTTGTTTCCAACTCTTGAAAAAAATCCTGTAATGGCCTTTTTATAAAAATTAAATCTTAGTTGGATGCTCAGTTTGTAAAACAGATAAGTACAGAACTACTCTGACTGAAGGTGTTTTCCAGCTGGTCTGTCAAATTGACAGGAATAGAAATTCTAGGCAAAATAATGACTTTGGATTGGAGATCTATGAAATATCCCGTATATTCTTTACTTTTTCATAATTGTGTGTGTTTTAATTTTTGGCTTCACACTGAAGCATGGGAGATCTTAGTTTCTCAACCAAAGATTGAACTTGCACACTCTGCATTGGAAGGCAGAGTCTTAACCCTGGGACCACAGGGGAAGTACCCATGATTGTCATTTTTAATATGATTGTTCAGAGGTATTTGGCTACCATTTGTATTATAAAAAGAGATTGGTTTGCAATAAAGCTAGTTATTTCCCTCATACATGCTGGTGTAGCAGAAGGATTCAGTACTTTGTGACTGAACGTTTTTTCCAAAAGACTGGTATAATTGAAAATAATATTCTTCCCTCTCAACAGGTCACATTTTTATTAGGGAGCTGTTAAGTTCAGTGCAGATAATGAAATCAGAAAGTGGGTGAAAACTGTGCATTTAAAAAGTTACGTGGTTACTTTGCAGCTACATGCAAGACTCAATTTGTTCCTTTCTATAGATAACCAGCTGGTACCTTATTCTTTTCTTGAATGAGTAGCTGTAACAACAGATGGATATGTTTAGTTATAAGAAAATCAACAAGTCATTGTTCCTTAGAGTACAAGGGTGCTCCAGTGGATCTTGATCTGCCATTCTCGTCTTTCCTACAAAATTAAGATTAAAAATAGGATAAAACCACGTGTAGATCTAGAGAACTAGAAAGATTTTTCCCCCCCTTTCTGTACTGCTTTAACAGGGTAGCTTATTTGGCATTTTAGATCTAGAAGAAGAAGCATCTTTAAACCTTTACTATTTCTCTTTCCCCAGTTCTCAACTTGGGGGCAGTTTTTGCCTTCTTATTCGCACACCCCACACCAGTGGTCCTATGGAACAATTGGCAATGCCTAGAGACTTTTCACAACTGGGGGAAGAGGAGCTGCTATTAATAATTTAGTGAATAGAGGTCAGGGATGCTCTTAAATGCCCTGTAATGCCTAGGTCGCCCCGCTCCAACAAAGATTTTATCTGGCCTAAAATGTCAGTCATTTTACTTTGAGGTTGAGAAATCCTGCTATAGATGTTAATTACAATACCTTGCCTCTTTAATTTTTACATAGTTCATTTATTATTATTTTCCTATCTTAGTAGTGATGCCTAGTGAATATACATTCTCCTATACTTTCCTCAGAGCTGGTATCCCCATCTCCCACTACTCTTGTGCTGTAGTTTATCTTATATTATCTGATACATGTCTTTTTTTTTTTTTTATGTGACCCTTTAGGAATGGCTGTGTTGAGTACCTTTTAAATTATGGTCTATTGAGGCCAGAAATTCTTATAGCAATATTTATAATTAATTAGCTAGTTTACTATTAGTTCATTATACCCTCTTCATGACTTAGCTTTAGGCTGGTTATATCTGTGTGCTGCTAGAAATACTGAAGTATCATCGAGTGTAAATAACCATTGGGAAATCATCAAAATTCAGTTTGATTCAGTACATTGAACTGCAAACAGTTTAGAAAGTCATGCTCTTCATCTGATTTTGATTTTTATCATTAAGACAATACAGAGATTATCTTCTTATTGTTACAAGTCCACAGTCCTTTATTTCTAACCTTTGGAGCCAGTAATGTTTCAGAATGTGGAAGTTTTCAGATTTTAGAAAGGGAATGTGATGTAGTTTATGTAACACTGTCGGTGGGACCTGGGGCAGCACTCCATAACCAAACACATTCATATTTCTACACCCAAACTGTACAAATGTTCTCACTAAGGGGGGTAAATCGGCACTACAGATAGTTTCAGGTTAGTTCATGTTTGGTGTTGCTGCCAGATTATATCTCAGTCTTTGATTTTTAGAGCTTCTGGGATACTCCAGAATTTGGGTGAGCAGCTGTGGCCCCATCCTCCCACTGTGACAGTGACGAGGGACACCAGCTGTTTACTGCGTGGTGCGTGGTGTGTGAAGTCTCGTTGTGCTTTTCTTTCTTTTACCTGTTTCCTCGTAGCTGTTTTTAGTTTCTCAGCTTTTATTTTTGGATCGTTGCTTTTTTTTTTTATTTAATTGTCCAACCTGTATGATCAACTAGAAAAGAGTTTAGATTCTTGATTTTAGAGTTTTTTTTCTCCTTTTCTTTTGAGGTGAAACTATAAGTATCCGTTTCTAAGTTATTCTGTGTATGTTGGATTACTTTTCTACTTTGCTATCAGTATTCTCTCTTAATTATTCTGTTCATTCTGGACATACAGAATTGCACAGAAAGGAGGATATCCTTTAATACCTAAGCATGCACGCATGCTAAGTTGCTTTAGTCGTGTCCGACTCTTTTGAGACTTCATGGACTATAGCCTGCCAGGCTCCTCTGTCCATAAGATTTCCCAGGCAGGAATACTGGAGTGGGCTACCATTTCCTTCTCCAGGGGGTTTTCCCCACCCAGGGATCAAACCTGTGCCTCCTACATTGCAGGCAGATTCTTTACCACGAACCACTGGGGAGGCCCATGATACTTAAGCATCGGACTTGCCATCGTTATGTAGGCATTTGAGTGCAGTTAGGCTATGAAAGGAGACATTAAATTTTGCTAAGCTGTTTTGTGCTGCATTAACTTCAACATATAAATATTTATTTCTTTCACTTGTAAGAAGTCCTCTGTAGGTCCAGGGACGCTCCTGAGTGGCTCTTCCATATGTTGGCTGGGATCTGCAGCTTACAGCTTGTAGCTCTGCCATTTTGAACATGTCCAGGCAGGATAACTAGAGGGTCATGTGCTGGCTGTAAGTGCTTTGGTCTGAAAGTAAGGTAGGGATTTAATCACATGACCTCAACTAGCTGCAAGGTGGTTGGAAAATGTTGGGGAGCGTCTGGGTATTTAGAGGGAAACTTCTCTGCCTATATATTGTACAAAGTCTATGTACTTCATGAATAGGCAGCTTTCATTCTCACTTCAGAAAAGGAAAGAGGAAATAATTGAACACCCAGTCTGACACTCTACTGGATTTCCATACTATAGTGCCTATTAATATGCTATTTTATTTAATTCCCAAAACAATCCTATGAAGTATCATTCTTGTTCAGGTTTCAAAAGGTAATCTGAGAATTGTCACACATGTAGTGCATTTATATACATAACAGCTTCAAGGCAAACATCTAGGCTTAGTTTTGACGTAAATGTAAGCACTTCTTGCTTCTGTACACTGCTGCTTGAGAAATCTGGTAAAAGCATTCAGAGTTGTTTAATGGTCTGTAGGCGCATTCTTAGTGTGAGTGTGTCCCATTTGTTTGCTTCGAGTCTCCTGAAAGATCCAGCATACTCTATGGTTTTAGAACCTGGTGAGTGAGGTGCAGTTGGTGAATTGGAGAGTTTTCTTCTTTGCCTTGGGGGCAAAGGCTTGCATTAGTGATTTTTTTTTTTTTTTAATCATTCAGACAGAATCATTTTCTTTTTTAGGGAGCATTCCCCAAGTTGCCAACTCTCTTCTCTGTTCTCTTTCCTTGTAAGGAAGAAGGTCAGGGAATGAATCTGATCATAACAGAGAAGGCAAATCTTTGTTCTCTGACTTGTAGTTCCTTGTGTAAGGCTTTTCTTTGCGCAAAGGAATGACTAAATCTACCTCTCCTTTTTTCTCTGGGGTATGATGAAGCAGTCTGTGTTTATGAATTGCTTTGAAACTGGGGGAAAAAATCTCTACAGAAAAGAATTTTATGGAGAAAAGTCCCAACCATATGGGATTTTAGGAATATTTTAATGCTGACTTCTCAGCATCATGTGTACTTGTTATTTTTTAATACTGGTACTAGATACAACTTGTTTTAGAAGTTGGCTTTATGTTAGATCCCTGTTAATTTTGTCTTGTTTATAACTATATGTTTATGAAGCATAAGTTTTATAATTTATTTAAGCACTATTTTTCCTAATACTTCATGGCACTTGGAAGGGAAAAAAGTAGAAGCAATGACAGATTTTATTTTCTTTAGGTTGTAAAACCACTGTGGACAGTGATTGCAGCTATGAAATTAAAAGACGTTTGCTCCTTGGAAGGAAAACTATGACAAACCTAAGCAGTGTATTAAAAAGCAGACATATCACTTGGTTCGACAAAGGCACATATAGTCAAAGCTATGGTTTTCCCAGTAGTCATGTACAGATGTGAGAGACCATAAAGAAAGCTAAGTGCCGAAGACTTGATGCTTTCAAACTGTGGTGCTGAAGAAGACCTTTATGAGTCTCTTGGACAGCAAGAAGATCAAACCAATCAATCCTAAAGGATATCAACCCTGAATATTCATTGGAAGGACTGATGGTGAAGCTGAAGCTCCAATACTTTGGCTGCCTGACACGAAGAGCATACTCTTTGGAAAAGACCTTTATGCTGGGACAGTTTGAAGGCACAAGGAGAAGGAAGCAGCAGAGGATGAGATGGTTAGCATCATGGACTCAATGGACATGAATTTGAGCAGACTCTGGAAGATAGTAGAGGAAAAGAGGAGCAGCGGTCTGTGGGGTCACAGAGAGTTGGAGATGACTTAGTGACTGAACAATAACATTTTTTCCTATAAACTTGTGAATTTGTACAAAAATATTCCTAGATAATAGTATGGGGATTTGCTTTATTCCTAAGAGTCTCTTTAGATGAGGAGCTGGTCCACCTAGCAAAATGAAAGTGAAAGTCCCTCAGTCATGCCCGACTCTTTGTGACCCGTGGACTATACAGTCCATGGAATAATTCTCCAGGCCAGAATACTGGAGAGGGTAGCCTTTCCTTTCTCCAGGGGATCTTGCCAACCCAGGGATCAAATGCAGGCAGATTCTTTATCAGCTGAGCCACAAGGGAGGCCCAAGAATATTGGAGTGGGTAGCCTATTGCTTCTTCAGTGAATCTTCCCAACCCAGGAATCGAACTGGGGTCTCTTGCATTGCAGGCAGATTCTCTACCAACTGAGCTATCAGGGAAGCCCCCTAGCAAAATAGATGTCATGTTTTCAGTGTGACCTGCTGAGTTTATGTAGTTCATTTTAGATTGATGAAACTAATAAGTTTTATGTATCAGATCTGTGTCTTGCATCTTGTCTAAATACTGTATTAAAATTGAATTCTAAAGCTTTCAAATTTTTCTTTCAGTTGACATGTCATCAGTTTTATAAGGATATAAAGGGAAACAGCCTAAGCTTGTTTTTTAGCACCTATTTTGGATGTGATGGTCAGTAAGACGTGAACCTTAAGTAATAGCAAGAAGGTCAAATCTCTAGAGTTATTAAATTTTATAAATCTCAGCCTCCTCTGGTCCTTGGTGTATATAATAATTTTTTAATCTTATGGTTATTTGCAACAGATAAAGCTTTGGAATGAGTTGCAATATTGCTATGTTCGTTCATTGTCCAAGGTTTAGTTTGCCTATTTTGGAGGGATTTGGACCAGTTCTGCCAGTCTGAAGTGTCTTCCCTGCTTCACTGTCCCAGAGTAAATATACTTTGTCATTCTGTTTAACTTCTAGCTTGTCTGGGGAAAAATAAAGACATCTCTAGTCTGAAATTGCTTTTGGGAGTATAGCTCCACATGTTTTGGTCTGAGTGAAGGGCCTAGGGAAACATGAATTTTGTTACCTTTTTATTTTATTTTCCTTTACTTATAAATCATCATGATGATTCTCCCTTTACATCCATGGGACTTGCTTTTTATAAACACCATTCATTCCCTTTCTAAGGGTGGTTATTTGTAGTTTGTTTGCCATTTACAATCTTATGGGTCCTTTACAAATGGATCGTTTTTTTACATTAAATTTTAGTAGGTCAAGAATCCATTTATTTAGGGTCCCCAAGAGAATCCATCTCAGAAGATTGTGGCTACATGTTTTTTATGGCTTCCTGCTGCTTTCTGTGGTCTTCCCAATTTAAACAGTAGTAACAACAAAATTTAGAGGGCATCTTAAGGCCGTGGCTTTACGGTTTTCTTTTTGTTTCACACTTGTTTCTAAGGAGATTGGTGATATTTGTTGGATTTGTTATATATATACTTGTCGTGAATTTACCTTCGATTACAAAGAGGGAAAAATGCGGCATTTGAATGGTTTGAACACAACCGTAGATGTATGTGACCACGTGGAATTCAATGACAGTTTTAACTAGTGCACCTTTAGATTCTCTTTATTTTATTTACACCAGTGTCTGTTTAAAATTTTTAAAGACATTTCTGTTATATCCTCCCAGATGCTTTATATCCCCATATCCATTAGAGGACTATGCTAAGTATTCATTTTCTTTTATAAGCCCTAAATAAACATGTTGCAAATGATCACTTTTCCCTCCTGCTGAGGTTTCTTAATTTTTTTTAAATTAACTTTTATTATGGAGAACTTGGAACATGTACAGAAGTAAACAGGCTAGTGTGATAAATAGCCATGTAGTCTTCACCTAGTTTCAGCTGTTAACAAATCTTGGCCAGTCTTATGTCATCCATAACCCCAATCATTTCACCCTCCTATATCATGTTGAAGAAAATCTCAGACATCATTTAATCTGTATTTTTAAAGAACAGATATTTCAGGTGCATTTCCAAAAGATAAAGATTTTTAACTTAACCCAGTATCACTAACACATCTAAAAATACCATCAAAATTCTTAAATCAGTCATGTTCAAATTTACAAATGTCTTGTTGTCTACCTTTCTTCTTCAAAGGTAATTTGAGTCAGTATCCGAATAGACACACTAATTGGTTGAGTGTTTTATGTATCATCCAGTCTGTAATTTCTTTCTGTTTTTGTTTTTCCCTTTTTCATTTTTGCAGATTATTTAAATGAAACAGGGCTGAGTTTTTTTTTTTAGGGCTGAGTTTTTATGTCTGGATTTTGCTTGTTGCACTCTGACGGCATAGTTTAGTATCTTTTTGTTCAGTGTTTCCTGTAAATTTGGGAGTTAGGTCAGAAGGCTTGTTAATATTCAAGATTGATCACCATCCCTCCCCCCTTTTTTTCTTTTGACAAAACTGCTTCATGGATGGTAGTGAGCTATTTCATCAGGAAACACCTGAAAATCTGGTTGTCTTTTTGTGATGCTGTTAGCCGCTGAAATACTTGTCTAAACAGAAACTTGCCCACATTTTGTATTTAGTTACCAGTCTGGTAAGTTCCATAGTGAAGGCAGAATAAGTGTTTAATTCTTCCTCTTGTTTATCAAATTTATTTTTTTTCCTCCTTTTCAAAATTGTGAGTTGATTACTTATCCTTTTTTGATTCATGAACTTATATTTGTTTTCTTTCATTCCGTTGCAGTCCTTCAGTATATGGCCACTGTTAGGAAACTTTGCATGCATAAAAGTTGCATGGACATATATGGTAGTAACATAATGCAAATGCATGTTATTCAACTCAACCATTGCCCTAGGTATTATTTTGAAAACTGAATACTTCTTGAAGCTGTTGCTTTAAACATAAGATATTCTCCTGGCCATATCTTAATTTGTGAAGGAATAATCAATGTCTTAGTAACTAAAGTTCCTATATTAGAACTATATGTCTCTTTTTAAGTTCTCAATTAAAGCAGATTAAGTGGACTGCAAAGACCTTTATCAGAATCAGTCACAAGAATTAAATTTAAAAATGAACTTTGTCTAAACATACAAGGAAAGCAATGTTCTTTGTCCATTTGCAGTTTTTCTTATCAGTGTCCCCTTTGGCATTTTGGACTGCATTGTGCTTTTCCTTGGACTTCCCAGGTGGCACAAGTGGTAAAGAATATGCCTGCTAATGCAGGAGATGTAAGAGATGCGGGTTTGATCCCTGGGTTGAGAAGATCCCCTGGAGAAGGAAATGGCACCCCACTCCAGTATTCTTGCCTGGAAAATCCTGTAGACGGGATCTTGGTGGGCTGCAGTCCGTGGGTTGTAGAGAGTTAGACACGACTGAAACGACCTGGTACTCAGCAGCATGTGCTTTGCTGTAGAAGACCCTGAGCATCTTTGGACTTAATGTTAGTAGGGCCTCTCCCAGTTAACGTGGCCACCAGAAAGCAGCTCCTGCTCCCTTGTCCAAATGTCCAGTGGGTGGCTGCAGCCATGAAGTTAACAGACGTTTGCTCTTTGGAAGGAAAGCTATGACATACCTAGGCAGCATATTAAAAAGCAGAGACTTCACTTTGCTCACAAAGGTCTGTGTAGTCAAAGCTATGGTTTTTCCAGTAGTTGTGTAAAGGTGTGAGGGAGTTGGACCATAAAGGAGGCTGAGCGCCAAATAATTCATGCTTTTGGACTGTGTTGCTGGAGAAGACTCTTGAAAGTCCCTTGGACTGCAAAGAGGTCAAACCAGTTAATCCCAAATGAAATCACCCCTGAATATTCATTGGAAGGACTGATGCTGAGGCTCCCATACTTTGGCCACCTGATGAGAAGAAGTCAGTGCATTGGAAAAGACCTTGATGCTGGGAAGGATTGAGGGCAGGAGGAGAAGGGGGCAACAGAGGATGAGATGGTTGGTTGGCATCACCAACTCAACAGACATGAGTGAGCAAACTCTGGGAGATAGTGAAGGACAGAGAAGCCTGTCATGCAGCAGTCCATGGGGTCGCAAAAAGTCAGAGACAACTTAGAGACTGAACAACAGCAGCGGGAAAGGATTAACACTTCCAGTTGCAAATTACAGTGTGATTCCACATTGTAGTGATATCAAATCATAGTATTTTAATAAAAACATTTTTATGTAACATTGCTTCAAGTAATGTGTAATTTCTAATAGACTTCTTAGGTAAAATCTATCATGACCAAATATGTATGATTTTACTAC
This sequence comes from Cervus canadensis, assembly GCF_019320065.1. Lineage (NCBI taxonomy): Eukaryota > Metazoa > Chordata > Mammalia > Artiodactyla > Cervidae > Cervus > Cervus canadensis. The sequence goes on from NC_057400.1 coordinate 59,094,952, forward strand.
ATATGAAATTGTCTTTTATGCAGAAATTATTTTCTTCCTGTAACATTTTACTTTTTTATACTTCCCCCAAACTCTGAAGTCTTAAACTAAATTTAAACTTTTTGTATGATCTTAACATGTACATGTACACACTCTCTGGCAAATAACGTTTCTTAACATATTCTCTGGATCTTTTTATTATTAGTGAGTTTAGTTTTATTTACAGGAAAATCTGAAAATAAAGGTGGGATTTTTCTGCTAGCCCATTGCCTCAAACTGGGCCTTTTCATTTATCTCGTGTCTCTAATTATTAACCTCATGCTGTTTCTGAGAGGTGTTTTTTTTTTTTTTAAAGCCCATTTAATTCTCTCATCTCTTATCCACTATCTTTCTGCCCGTTTATATTTAGTTTACTAAGCCACATCTCCCACTTTTCTGTCTTGTATTTCTTTCATCTTCTTGTAATCTGTCTTTTCCTCTTCTATTTTATTTTCTAAGGCTATTTGATAATCTAGCTGCCAATGTTTTCTTTATGTGACTTATTTTTAATTTATTTTTTAAGTGTCTTCCTTCTTACATTTCTTTACTTTCAACTTTTTATTGACATTCCTGAGCTGTTTCTTCTTTCTCCTAATTACTCTTCTTTCCTATTTAGTATTTCCTTTTAGAAATGCATGGTGTGAATGTGTTGGTGTAGTGTGTATCCTTTTTTCACCCTTGTATCGTTTTTTCCCTTCTCATCTCCCCCTGGGCACTCTTTGCTTTCTGTAGTTGCGGTGGAGGGGGGCTACTCTCTAGTGGCGGTGTGCAGGCTTCTCACCGTGGTGACTTCTCTGCAGTGCAGGGCTCCAGGGCATGCATGCCTCAGTAGTTGCAACTGGCTGGCTCTAGAGCTCCAGCTCAGTACTTGCAGCCCACAGACTTAGTTGCCCTGCTGCATGTGAAATCTTCCCAGACCAGGGATCAAACCCCTGTCCCCTGCATTGGCAGGCAGGCTTTTAACCACTGGACCATCAGGGAAGTCTCACAGCTGCTTTTTGATCAAGGAACTCCCTCAGGAATTTTAGTGGTTGTCCATCAAAATGTTCTTCATTTGGTTCCTAACTTATTTTTATCTTCTGTTATGTATAAAAGCTGTGTCTAGCAGAAGTGGTCTGCTTCCCATCCCCTGGCCATAACATGGGCATCTAGGCTCTGCATCTTTGTTTACCTTCTCTCAAGGTCTCGAATGATTTTCATCCACCAATCAATAGTGCTCATTTAAGACCAGTTTTAAATCCTACATCTTGTAAAGCTTTTGGTGCACAATCTGTCTTTTGAGAGACTTGTATTTATTCTCTGGTACTTCGCTCCTCTTGTCACGTCCCCTTTCTTCCCAGCTGAGCCGGGCACCAGGGCTGGGTGTGGATCTTATGTTTCTTTATATTTTCAACTCTTAGTGTAATACTCTTATACTACATTTTAGGATACTGTTAGTGAACTCCTAAGTTGAAAGCAGTACTGAAACTAGCCAAGTTTTCAAAGGTGCGGCATAACACAGGAACCTCTTTTGACCATACATCCTGGTTTTTATCTTTTGTCTTAGTGTCACTGTTAATGGCATTTCCTTTCACTTTCAGAAATACCCTAGTTAGTAAGATAAATTGTAGGGTTACCTTAACCCTGATAGTATATATGTGGGTAGTGTTCTGGTTAGGCTTGGTGAATCAGGAGATTCTTTGTAATCAGCCATTATTCAAAGCAGAGATTCTAATTTCTTGGTCCAAGGGTGTTCTGACAATGTGCATTTTGAGAACATGTCTTAGGATTAGGTACTAGCTGCACTCTATAATCAGTTTTTTTGAGAAGTGGTGCTCTGAGGCTTAGGGTCATTGTTGGAATGAGGAGAATTGGGAAGAGGCAGAGGAGATAGTGAAATGCCATTTAATCTCTATGAGGCTAGAGAAGAACAGTTAAGATCGTGTTCTTAACTTGATTTTTAGTGACTGGCTATTTCTTAATGTAAGCACCCTTTATACTTTTTGATTGCTGTGTCATAATGCAAAAGATTAGTAAAGCTTGTGGGAGGCGTGTGCAAAATTAGGGTCATATGTGTGTGTGTGTAACTAGTGACTTAATGAGGGCATGACATTTTAATGCAAACAGCTGAAAATAGAAGTAAATCAGAATTTAGTAAGTGGCAACTTCAGAGGAAGATGGCATGAGCTAAAAGTACCAGGGGCTTCCCTGGTGGCTCAGAGGAGACATCCCTAAATCTTACTAAGTGTTTTTATTTTAAGAAAGGAAAAGACTTCAACAGCAACCTCTTAAACTAATTGACAGAGGATGATTCATTTGAAAACATGGATTAGATTATTTGTTTTTAAAAAAAACTTAAAATTTAAAATTAAAAAATACTTTATACTTTTAATAAATTTCTCTGTAGGTTTATAGGTAAGATGTTTTAAACTTGGAGATGGTAGCTGTTTCCCATGGTTAGAGCATAGGAAAAGATGATGAACTATCTTAAACATGTTTGGAGGCAAATATGATCTAAATGATACCACTGCCGCCAAAATGACAGTTCTCTAATTTCTTTGATGAACAGAGTATTAAAATTATAAAAACAAGTAGAATTCACTTATTAGAAAAGAATACCCTGGAGAAGGAAAAGGCTACCCACTCCAGTATTCTGCCCTGGAGAATGCCATGATGTGCAGTCCATGGGGTCGCAAAGAGTCAGACACGGCTGAGCGACTTTCACTTTCACTTTCAGTACCCCTCAAACAGAGGAAGTTTGTTGCAAGACTGTGAAGAATGTTCCCAGCCCTCTGACATCACAACAGTAGGCTAAAGAAGAAAGTTATTGAGCATTTCAAGTAATGCATAGTATGATATAACCAAAACAAGGAGAAGAAACAGACTGACTGGTCATAGAGAGCAAACCAGTGGTTAGGGAGCGGGGCAGCAAGGGCAGGGGATGAAGAGGTGCGGGCTGTTAGGTGTAAACTGAGCTGTAAGGATATATTGTCCATACAGGGAATATAGCCAGCATTTTAAAACTGTACATGGAGTATATAACCTTTAAGAACTGTCAGTTACTGTATCGTACACCTTTAATTTATACAATATTGTATATCAACTGTACTTCAGTTTTTTGAAAAAGAAACACAATATGAAATAAAAGCATTTGTGCATTTTCCCCACTCATCAGTTATGGACATTTTGATTGTTTGAACATTTCGCCTGTTGTGAGGAGTGTTGCTGACCTGTGTGTCCAGGCATTTGTTTCAGTATCTGTTTTGAGTTCTTTAGGGTATTCCTAGGGGTGAAACTGTGTTGTCTTACACTTGCCAAACTGCTTTCACAGAGTCGTTGCCACTTTACTGTCTTACCAGTAATGTGTGAGGGCTCAAATTTCTCCACATCATTGCCATGCGTATTTTCTGTTTGTTTGTTTATGATAGCCATTCCAGTGGGTGTGAAGTGGCATCTCATGGTAGTTTGGATTTGCCTTCATTTGTGATGTTGCGCACCATCTGGTGTATTTCAACTGATTCTCAAACAGTGAGGTAGAAGAGCGTTCTTCCTTAAAAAAATAAAATATACTCCCCATTAACAAAAAGACAATATTCTATTTGTTGAAAATACTTGTGAACAGTTAAGTTTAGGGGTAGTGGGAACCAAGGTACCTGCATTGTATAATTAAGTACTAACTGTGACTAATACAAAGTTAATACTGGAAAAGCCGAGCTGGATCACCACCGCCCCAACCCCTTGCCCCCAACACAGAGGAGGCAAGCTCAAACTGACCGTGTATAGCCAGGAAGTCCAGCTGACCCAGATAAAGGACTTTGCAGTTAGACAAATACGCGTTCAAGTCCCAGCTCCACAAATTAACTGTGAGGTTTTGAGCAAGTTATTTTAACTCCTCTCTTGGAATGTGCATAATAATGCAATTTCATCTTTTTTTTTTTTTTTTAGTGAGCTAGATATTATATAACTTGTATATGTTACATGTAAGTAAGTAGTAGTTACATGGAAAAATAAACAGGTATGTTTACGGAAGGACATTCTGATAAAATGAAGTATTAGAACCAATTAGTGTACAAAAAAGTAGTGCTAGTCCACAAACAGCAGTGATGAGTGGGACAGAATAAGAAAATATACAGCATGGTAATTGATTTATTTCTCTGGTAAGACTAAGATTTTTGTGTTCCGCAATCATCTTTTGGAATCTGCATTATCAGCATTTAGCCCAGTTTCTAGCACACGGAAGATATATATGTATTTTTTAAAGTTTTGTTGAATAGAAGCTCAGATTGACAGTGAGTTTATTTAACAGATACCTTAAAAAAATCTGTTAAACTTTCCAAAACATGGAATTAAGATAACTTACTAGGTGAAGTTTGGATAAATGAATAGTGATTTTTGAAATTGTCAATCACAACTTTATAAGCTCCAGATGGGTGAAAATCTTAAATATATCATGAAAAGTCAAACTGTTTTTACTTTGGAAAATGGGCACCTGTATTGTTGGTTGAACCAGAGCATCCACATTGTACAACTCCAGGGGTACCGTTCACACTGTACTGCTCTGTATTCGGGATAAGTGGAGAGCCCTGGGGTTGTATAGTGCAGTGGCTGTGATTAGACCTGAACATTAGCTTCCCTTTTTTTTTTTTTAATTTATTGAAGCATAGTTGATTTATAAGGATTAACTTTGAATCCATTAGCAAAAGCGTAAAGGAGATGATTGAAGTTACAGTATGCTAAGTAAAAACTCTTGTGCTATGAAAAGGAATGAAACTTTAAACACACAGGGAAAATGTTTACCTCAGCATTACAGGCTATGTATTTATTCATAGTGAGGTCATATCAGTAATAAAAAATATCAAAAATAAAAATCATACTGATATAAATCCAGGTTTATAATGGGTAGGTGAAAGATGGGAACTTAAGCTCTTTAAGAAGCAAAAACTAGAAGCGTTGTTGGCGGCTTGCACTCCTTGTGCCTGCATGCTCAGTCGTCAGTCGTGTCCAGCTCTTCATGAGCCCATGGACTGGCCTTCCAGGCTCCCCTCTGTCCTTGGGGTTTCCCAAGCAAGAATACTGGAGTGGGTTGCCATTTACTCCTCCAGGGGATCTTCCTGACCCAGGGATCAAACCCATGTCTCCTGTGTCTCGCGTGTTGGCAGGCAGATTCTTTACCACTGAGTCACCTGGGAAGCGCTTTTGGGCTGCTTCAAAGACATGCTGAAAGCCTGCAGAAAAGTACTTAATGCGACATTTCAGGAGGAACATTTCAGGGAGTTTGGGGACCACAAAGTTCTTTCCAAACTTTAGAGTTTTAGAAATGAATTATTACATTTAATGTAAATTAGTATGAAGAAACATATGTTACTTATTCAGGAAAGATAGTTGGAAGAGAAATAACTTTATACCCTTTTGAAAGTTGAGAGCTTGCATGTTGAAAGTTGAATTTAAAGAGCTTCTTAAATAGCTGGGGAAAAGAAAAATAAAATTATGTTTTGTCTTGAGTCATGTAAATCTCTTTCCCTATTATGAATGTGTGGGGGGACAGGAAGTAGAAATACAATTAAAGAGAAGATTTGGAGAAGGGATGGGTTAATGGAGCACCAGATAAAAGTAGATTTGTTCAAGTACAACGGAACAAAGTAGGCAGAAAAGTAGAGAAGAAAATAGAGATTAGCCTGATGAGACTCAAAATTGAAGGTAAGGATCCTGACCTGCGATGGCAGTAGGAAATCTCTGCAGATTGTTGAAAGGAGGGGTTGGTGTTTAGAGGTGTAGCAGATGAGCCTGTAATGTGAATTGTAGTGGTTAAAGAGACTTAGAACTAATCGACAAATGGATAGTTCTAGGGGGAAATGATTTGGATGCAGTTCATCCTTCAAATCTATTAATATATTACTTTCAAATATGAATGAGGAGATTTTATAATTTTACCTTTTTAACCTTCTTGTAGGACAGTGCTCGTCTCACTTTTGTATATTCAGTGAGTAGAAAAAGTGATGTTTGTCTATGTCTTTGTGTTTTAATAATGGAAGTTTACAAGGAAGCTGTAATTTTCTGGCTGTTGCACTTTGGGGATTCAAAGGCTTGAATATCACAAGCAACAGGCATTAATTACAGTATCATAGAAGCCCAGTTGTCATTAGCTGGAACCACATGTGGCCTTCCACACCTAGCTGGCGAATAAAATTCTAGGAATTAGGTTGACTTTATGATTGGCTTATTAACCACTTCTTGAAATGAGTTTGTATTAATGGATTTCTGTTTTAATGATGTGCATTACAAAGCACTAATGATTAGTAACAGCATAATGTTCAAGCATAATCTATATTATATATTAATATGTTTATTCTGATTTGTATTGTTTGCTGGTATTAAAACATCCTAAGAGATTGTATGAGAAGTATGGAGGTGTGACAGGAAATGTAGGTTATGTAAATTGGCAGGTATTTATCTCTTAGAACAATGCTGTCCAATAAAAATGTAATGCAGGCTACAAATGTAATTTTCAGTTTTCTAGTAGCAATACTAATAATTAAAAAGCAATGTGAAAAAAAACAATGTGAAATTAATTTTAAAGTTTATATTAATGCAGATGTATAAAATTATTATTTCAACATGTAAACAATATATACTGTATCTTTGAAATTTGGTCTGTATTTTACACTTCCAGCATAGTTCAGACTAGCCACTCTGTCACTACTTAATAGCCACAGATAACTCTGTATTGGGCAGCATGGATTTAGAATGTTTGCCATGTCTTTCTATCTGTCATGGGTTAACTTGTCTTTTACTCCCTCTCACCACTTTTTATTGTGCATAGATTTCAAGAACTGGGGCACACCCCACTTCGTAAAAGGAAGATTAAAAACCCTTCTTGGCTGGAGGTAATTAGATGTGAAAGATCCTAAAGAAAGCTCAGCACCCAGTGTAGAAATGCAGGCTGTTTTCCAAGGAATTCTGTCTTGAAATATCTCTCTCTGCCCGTGATTCTTCACTATCGCTGTCTTATGGTAGTATATGCATGCTTTTTGCTTGAGAAGGGATCTCTTTGAGAATGGGGAGTTTATCTTGAATATCAGTTTTGTAACAGGAAGTACATTTGGTTTAATTAGGATTCCTAGGTGGAGGAGTTTATTTAGTAAGGAGGTTACACGGGACCTAAAATGTATTTTTATTGGTCTTCTAAGCTGAAATGTCATTTGTTATGAGTTTAATTTTTTACATTAACACCTTTAAAGCAAGGGTGAGTGTATGTATTGGGTTGGACAAAAAGTTTGTTCCATTTTTCCTTATCTATGTATCTTATACAGTGACAACCAAGGCTACTGTTGCTTCTTGGCCTTTTGCTAAATGTAGTTTTGAAGGCTAATACTGGTATACTAAATGTTAAGATATATACTGTATCTTATAATGAAAATATTTTGTAAAGAATATAAATAAAACCAAAGGGTTGGCATTTGCGTATGCTTGTACCCTGGCAGCCTGAAAGCCAAACTTATCACTGTGTGTTTGTGTGAACTGTTTTAGAAAACTGACTTCGAATGCCTGTACTAGGACTCACTTGGTTGCAATTTAAATTTGGTAGAAAATTTAAAAAATTAATGCTTGAGAAAAGCATTAATTTGTTGGCATTAACTGAATAATGGCACAACTAAATAAGTTGTCTCACAAAACTGGAAAGTTCCAGGTACAGTCGGCCTTGGCAGGACCTCAGCGTCTGACTTACCTCTCCACCTGCCAGCTCTGCTTCCTGTTAGTCAACTCCGGTATTGGACGCACTTTCTCCTTGTGGTTATAGGATAACTGCTAGTAACTTCCTGTTGCGTCCTTTAGGTTCAGATACAGTAGGAAGTAGAGTGAGATTCCTGGCTTCAGTAGTTCTGTCAGAGGTCCAAGCTGCATCTCCTTAATCAGTTGAAATCATCATTGAATCAATCACAGTGGAGTGAGTGGAGTAAGTGTGAAATGTTATGCACTTACGGTTCATGCCTATCCCTGATATATCGGGGTTGGTATATAGGTTATGAGAAAAGTTGCAAATGTGAAGCGGCTTACCACAAGTCAGGTGCGAGGGGTTGAGTTGCAAAACCAGTGTGTATCAGTTTTGGGGTGGTAGATATTTATTTCACCATAACACTGTTTCCAACTTTGCTGGCTCATTAAGTAATTTACATTACCTACTTGGTACTTGAGAGTATTTGGTTTTAATTCCTCTGGTTTATAGCTTCCCATTATCAGAAATTATTGAAGAATATGTTATATTTATGTAAATGTGTATTTTTCCCTATTCCTTAAAATCCAGTTTTAACTGAAATTCAGTTTAACAGGTCTATTTTTATAGTTTTAATCTTTGAGATATCTGTGACTAAAACTGAATAGGAAATTACATTTGAGTTTGAGTTATGGAATAGTAAAGATGTTTACAAAGGATTGGGTTAAATTTTTAAAATGACTTTACCAGAACCAGTTTTTAAACCTCAACTGGATAATCTTGGACTGCTAATAGCAGTCGCTTTAGAAGACCGTATAGCCAAGGTCTTGGCTTATGTAATAGTTAGAACTAAACCAGGCACTACTCATCTAAACAGTGGATAGGCTGCCGCAGTTGGAAGGAAGAGGTTCAAAGTTTAGTCCTTCTGTAGGAACAGAATCAGAGGCATTTCTAGAGTCCCTCACTCAGAGCAGGCCAGAACCCAGCAGGGTGGAGAGGCTCGTCTGTGGCACTGTTTGGGATTTGTGTCAACAGGTTAAAATTAACAGGTTGGGATCTAGAATTGAGTACAATTAATGTAGAAGAAAATTCCTCTGACAGGATTCTCTTGCACTCTCAGAGCCTTAAGGTTTGCTCTCAGGCATGCCTTTACATGTTTTATAGGCACACCTCTCCACCCATTGTCTATGTTTACTCTCTCCATATTGATTGTGGTTTCAGATTTTGAGGACTTCCACTCTTTGCCTTTCCAGATGTCATTAAGGCTAATCCTTTGGTGTCTAGGGTGACCAGATAAAATGCAGGGCACCTAATTAAATCTGAATTTAAGATAAACAAGAAATAACTTGATAGTGTAAATATGTCCCACATATACATGGGCTATACTAAATGTTTCTTGTTTATGTGAAATTCAATTTTAACTGGGTATCCTGGGTTTTTCTTCAGATAAGCTTTTTATTTTGAGATAATTGTAGATTCATTTGCAGTTGTGAAAAATAATTCTGAGAGACCATTCTGCATTTTTATTTGCTAAATCTGACAGCTCTCTCTGGGTCTCTTTTCATCATAAAGCAACCTGACCTCAAAATAGTTGTGTTTTTCTAATAATAAATACTAGTTAGAAACCTTTTGGGGGCCCTCTAGTACTTCAGAGAAGATTGATTTTTGAAGGAATAGTGTTTGATGTATGATACTACTAAAAGTACTTAAACATTTTCAAAACTGCTGAATAAAATTACTTTAAAAGTTATACAGGATACTGCTTTGGAAATGTTAGGAAACAGTGAAACTAATTTAGCTTGTGGCATCTCTGAACAGGTAATATTTTGAGCCAGGTATTCTCAGGTCTCTTTCATAGCTCAGTCCTTTAAAGTTGTTATGACTCCCTTGACCCAGATTTGGCAAAAGAGTTTATAGTTCTATCTTTTCTAGTAGTTTATGGTGATTTCATAACTGTGGAATTATAATTTGCCTGCCACACCTTTGAATAAAATGAGAAACAGAAAAGAAGGGACCCTTGCGGATTTCAGAGTTCTTGGGTCAGATTGGAGCAGCTAGATTCCTTGTCCTTTTTCCTCGTCTTGACAGTAGCCTGGGGAGAACCACGGCCAGCTTGTTTGCCACATAGCTACTTGGTAAATCCCAGCTGCTACTCGCCATTGGTAAACAAACTTCCTAGTACCTTTATTTTAGCATACACTGAACTGAGGGAAAGGAGAGGAAGTGGAATGTGAAGTAGAACTGTACTAAGTAAAGCTGTTGACTTAGTAAAAATTGATCATCTCCCCTTTGCCTTATGCTTGAAACTACTTGGGCTAATAGCTGTAGAGCATTATTCTCTAATGAGGAGGTGGAGATTGGAACTGGAATTAATTAGTTCCCTGGACCTTCCCCTGGGTCAGCTCTGGTCTCCAGCTCTACCTCCCCTGGAGGTGTGCTGGGTTAGATGCTTGTGCCCTACTACTGAAGGGTGCCGCTGCTGGGCCCCAGCTGACCAGCCTTGTCCAGAACTTCCTGCAGTGGGTGAAGTCCTTCATCTGCCACATATGGAAACTGTGTTTCAGAGGTGACTTGTGAGAGAGAGAAACTGAATTTGTAATTTAATTTTACTTTATTTAAGTGAAGTGTCGTTGATTTACAGTGTTTCCGGTCTACAGCAAAGTGATTCTTTATATTTACACACACACACTTTCTTCTTCAGATTCTTTTCCTTTATAGATTACCAAAAGATATTAAATATAGTTCCCTGTGCTATATAATACAACCTTGTTTATCTTCCTTATATAAAGTAATGTGTATCTGTTAGACCCGAATTCTTAATTTATCCCTCCTTAGTTTTTCTTACTTTTAATTTTAGTAACCACATGTAGCTAGTGGCTACCATAGTGAATGGAGTTTTAAATCTTTAAGTTTCTTCAGGAATAGACATGTCAGTTTTGTGTTTGTTCCCCAAGCATATCCTGAAACTAAAATACAGTGTTTGTTTAGTCTCTAGTCTGGCTTTTTAAAGTAGGGGTAGACAGGTCAAGATATAATCAATTTGAACTTTGGCCTTAGTGATAAAATCACCAGTTGTGACATCATGGATTTCTACAGTATAGGTAGATAGGATTGTGGTACCAGTCAAGCAGTTATTTTGTAGGACGGTTTTGTTTTTCAACATGAGATTTGGCTGGATGCTTTGCAGATAAATAATTCTGATATTTCTTGAACAATTCCTATTGCTATGCATTATTCCAAGTCTCACAGAAGTCTTATGGATATTATTATCACTTTCAGAAAACTGAGGCACAGAGAGAAAATAATTGCCTAGGATCACACAGTTGATAAAAGGTGGAACCAAGATTTGAACTCAGGCATGCTCGCTCCAGAGTTCATGCTCTTTAACTGCTGCACGGCACTGGTCTTGTTTGTTAAAGTGGCTGTAGTCGTTTTGTTTGTGTGCATGGAAACTGAATGCTGTTGAAAAACGTGTTCTCAGTCCCAGCTGAGGTTCAGGTGTGTGTGCTGCAAAGCTGATTGTGTACGGAGAGGCATCCCAGCGCTCAGCCACTGAGGGGAATGCCTGCTAGGGCCCCTCTGGGTCTGACCAGGTGGTAGCTTGGGCCTGGCTCGTGTGGTGAGGAGGGCAGTGTAGTGGGAAGGGAATTCCTCAGTGGCTTTAAGTTGGGAAAAGTGTGCTTAAAGTGGGTCAAAGAGCACTGAGCATTTTTAAGGCAAGTCAGCTTCTTACAAGGAAACATTAAATAGTTACTGAGAAGTGACAGTTTAATCTCTTGAAAGCTAAATTTGAAATAACAATTTGATGGATTATGACCATAAATCTTTGACAAGTCATTCAGTCTTACGTTACTTGTTCCTCCTCAGACTAGGCTATAATTTGATTTATTTTCCATTGGAAATGTAAAATTAGTTGAATAGAACAACATTGGATCTCAATGCATTAAATACTATGGCAATGCAAAAAAATACCATTGCAGTGTTAAAGGTGGTTGTTCTAGAATAGTATATTTTATACTATTTGTATAAAATGAAGGAAGAAGTTATTTCTTTTAGCTAACTTTTTTTTTTTTTTTTGGCCATACCTCGTGGGTTCTGCATAGCTTGTGAGATCTTAGTTCTTCTAGCAGGGATGAAAATCACACCCTCAGCAGTGAAAATGCAGATTCCTAATCTTTGGACCACCAGGGAATTCCCTTTTTTAGCCAGCTCTTGACTTTGTCACCTGTCTGCTCCTTTTGAAAGAATGCTTTATCTAATTCCTACTGTTCCTCAGTAATTAATACTAATGTTATATTTTTCCTAGGCATGTAATATTTTTAATGTTGAGTGATTGAGCACATTATAAAATAAATGAATGAGAAATGAATTATCTTTTCCTCCATTTATCTTCAAAGCCACTCTAAATTACTATCATATTGCCTTAGTCTGTTGTAGTATATACCTGCCTGAATTCATGAACAAATATAAATTACTTCCTTTCAGTGTTTCTCTTCTACTTAAGTGTTGATTGTGAACATTTCTTCTGACTCCGGTACTGTAAAGTATGTGCTAATACTCATTTATTTAGGAAATGTAAGAAACACCATTTTAAGAATTTGCAAGGTGGTATTAATAAAGGAAATTGACACTTAGCTATTTTATAAATGCTTTTTTATCATGAAAGTACAATTTGTGATTTTTTTAATAAAAAACTTTCCAGTTTCTGTAATGTATTTTTGTTCATCAGTTGACCTCTCAATGTATTTGCATTTTCATGTCATAAATACTATTTTTGTTCTCTTCTAGACAGATACCTGGTTGTAATGGGGTTCCAGTCACATTGATTTTTTTTTTAGTTTTATGCTTTTTGAATCTTGATAATATTTCACCAACTAGGAACAGTAAGGTGAAAGTCTACTGAAGTATTAATTGTGGCATAGTGCTGGTACAATAATTAGAGGATATGTAATTGTGGTAGACAGTATTCTTGTGTATTATTAGTTATGTTTCTCTATATAGTTCTTCTTTTCTTTTTTTTTTTATTGTGGCATGTGGGATCTAGTTCCCTGACCAGGGAACGAACCTGGGCCCTCTGCATTGGCAGCATGGAGCCTTAGCCACTGGACCACCACGGAAGTCCCTGAAAATACAATTTTGATACTGTTCTCTAGTTGTATATATAGTTCATGTTTGTCATCAGACGTTTGATGAAAAATAAAGGTCAAGACTTCCCTGGCAGTTTAGTGGTTAAGACTCTACACTTCCACTGCAGGGGGCACGGGTTCGATCCTGGTTGGGTGAACTAAGATCCTGGGTGCTGTGAGGCACAGCCAAAAGATTTTTTAAAAATTATAAGTAAATAAGTGTTTTTTAGAAGGTAACAATTTAGGAGATATATATTATCTACAATCTTCCTATGAAAATATTTTCATTCAGAGAGATCGGTAGATGGGTCAGTGCCCTAGAGCTGTTTATGGCTTAGTTGCTAAGTTATGTGCAACTCTTCCGACACCATGGATTGTAGCCCACCAGGCTCCTCTGTCCATGAGATTTCCCAGGCAAGAATGCTGGAGTGGGTTGCCATGTCCTTCTTCAGGGGATCTTCATGACCCGGGGGTCAAACCCGCGTCTCCTGCATCACAGGTGGAGTCTTCACCACCGAGTCGCCAGGGAAGCCTCTAGAGCTGTTTGCTAACATATTATTATAATACTGTTTTTTGTTTGTCCTATCCTTTGTAACATTGAAGCACTATTTTTTGAGGCGATTGCTTTTAGATGCTTTCTTTTTAAAATAGAAGAGAGTAGTGGTTGATATTCTTGGCTGTCGAAGAAGTCAGAGGGATGTGCACGTATTTCCAGGTGTGCCCGCCCGCCTGCTCTGAGTCTTTCCGTGTGCTCCTTAGTAATAGCACTGCTGGTACTGCTGAAACGGGGTCCTCTGCAGGAGCTGTGCAGGTTTTTAATATTTTTATCAGATTGAAAATCTTCCTCACTATGGTGTAAAAATTCTATTAGGATTGGCATTGTTTTAGTTAGATTTTGATCGTTGTTTTGTGGCTCCCAACAATGGTTTCAGAAGTTACATGTGAACTTGATTTTCACAGTTAGACATAAAAGAAAAACAGTAGCTAGTAGAATTTTTCTCAATATCATGTTATATTTTTCCTTTTTCTCTGTTTGGATAAATAGTATTTTTCTAGTGGGAATTAAGAAAAAGGAATTAAGAAAAGGGAATTTCCCTTTTCTAAAGGGAAAACGACCCTTTCTGATAAAAAGTGTGATGTTACAGAGGATTGAATATATGTACCTCCTGTTTGTAGTTTTTGTTGTATTCTCTTCTTTTTGCATTTTACATGGATGCACTTATTGGCAATATTTGTATGCAGACTCCTGTGTGTCTTGGGTGCCTCTGCAGAAGTGAGCCTCCTGATTTCTTTATTACTGAGTGCCCTGAGTTAGGACTTGATACTGAAGACTTACTACTTCAACTGTACATCATAAAACAGACAGGGCCTTGGTAGACTTACCTACTATTAGCCCCAACATTGTTAGTAAGTAAAATCAAGGAGTGATGTAGTTAACTTGGCATGAAGTCTCATTTCTTGATCAGAGCCAGAACAAAAGCTCCAGACCAGTGTTCTTTCTAGTGCTCCTCAAGCAAAATTTTCTTTTAGAAAGATAACCCAGTAGCTGCAAAGGAAGCATGATACAGAAACATCATTTCTCCCTGGATTAGTTGCCAGGTAATGTTCTTCCATTCTTTAGCTTTCATCTTAATGCCAGCTTTGTATGAGCTATAACAGTTTAATCGCTGAGATCCTCTGGCAAGTAGTGTTATAAAAATTGGATCAAACCATTATTTATTGTTTTATTTGTTTGAAGTGAATGAGCCATGTATCTTACTTTTAACTGCTTTTAGAAAGAACAGGTAATAAAGATTGGCTATAACATTTTTTCCAACTATTTAATTTCATAATATGGACAGTGGTTTCTATTTATTTGTTCTTAAATTCCCTGAGAGTCTTATTAGGAAAAGGGGACTCCATAGAATACATCATGTTTTCCTGTCCCTTTAGTATTTTCAGAATTAAACTTTGATTTTATGTGTAAGGGCAGCTCTATTTTGTTCCACTGTGAGGTAAAGGACTCAGTTAATAGGTTGGAGGGGAAAAATTAATTATTGTCTTCTTTTGAGAGAAAGCAGTGTGATTACCAGCTACAGATTTGTTTTGTCCTTTGCCAAGAGTGACAGTTTTTAATAGTATATGTATTCCTTTTTTGTGAGGCAATCCTGATTAGATTAACAACATCAATTAGATTGGGTTTTTAACATATATGTTGCATATAATAGTGTATGCTGGGAATTTTCAGACACAAATCTGGCACATATTTTGTCTTATTGAGTAGATAGAGAGCCAAGATGTCTGTCCCTTAGAGTTGTCATTTGAATCAGTATTGTCTGCTGATTAACATTATTTCCTAAGTAGTTTTCTGTATATTTAGGTACTTCACTAGCCTTTAAACAAACAATCATGGTTAGGGTGGGGGGAGGGGTGTGTGTGTTTGTATACACAAACATCCATGTGTGTGCACTCTCATGGATTCATGTTTATGTGTGTATAATTGGTTGTAAGTCATTTGTCTTACAACTACGCATTGTCAGATAATGCACAGAGGTTTTAACGTTTAACAGCACAAAAGTATCTCTTTGTTATGCCTGAAGACAGTTTGGAAGATTTGACCAGTTTTAAAAAAATAGAGTATATTCTATGTATACTAATAGTTTGCTACACATACATACCCCATATCGGTGTGTATGTTTTATATACATATGTATGTAATTAAGATGTCCATTTTGAATAAGATCTTAAGCCATTTGATGATGTCACACTTTAGAATAAAGTTTTATTATTATCTAATAACAAATTTGTAGTCATGAATTTAGAGATACTGATTAACATTGACATTTCTCATATTGAATATTTCTGGAGTCCCTACTATGGTATTAGACATCACTCGGTGTTGAGAATATAGTAGTGAACAAGTCAGGCTTTGTCTCTGTCCATATGCTTCTTCCTGTTTAGTCAGGAAGACATATATATTAATTTTTCACTGCAAATGTATCAAGCGCAATAAAGGAAAAATATGATAGATGCCATAGGCATTTTGTTAGCTATGTATTGCTGCTTAATAAATCCCACCCCACAACTCAGTGGTTAAAATAGCAAACATGATTATCTCATACTTTGTAGTCAAGAATTTGGAGAGGATTAGCTGAGTGATTCTGCCTGGTTAAAAATCTTCCATGAAGTTGCAGTATCAGCAGGCTGTAGTTATTTACAGGCTTGATTAGATTGGAGGATCCATTTTCGAGATGGCTCACTCATATAGCTGTTGGCAGGAGGCCTTAGTTCTTCACCACATAGGCCTCTCTATAGGCTGCTTAAATTCCTTATAACGCAGCAGCTCACTGCCTGAAGGACAAGCGATGGGGGGAGGGCGTTGGAGTGTGACTTCTCCATGTGGCCTGGGTTTCCTTAAAGCATAGCGGCTGAGTTTCAAGAGCAGGCATTCTGAGAGAGAGGCAGAGAGAGAGAACTCTCGATGGAAGCTACGTTGCCTTTTCTGACCTAGTCTTGGAAGTCATACAGCGTTATTTCTGCTGCATTCTGCTCATCAAGGTAGTTTCAAAATCCTACCCAAATTTGAGAAGAGAGAAACAGACCATACCTCTTAATGGGGAATGGGAGGGTTCTGGAAAACGTATTTGGACCACAGCACTGATGGGGTCATTTTTGAAAAACACAGTCTGCTGCAGAAGGGAGAGGAGAAGAGGACCCTGAGAGATCAGTGACATGTCATGTCACTTCCAGGAGGGAGATCATAGTAGTGGCAGTGTGGGCGGGAAGAAGTGAATACACGTAAGAGGTATGCAGGAAGGATGGGCAGAACCTAGTGATTGAAAAGATATGGATGGTAAAGATGGGATTTTAAAGAGACTCCTGTGTTCATACGTAAACAGTCACGTGGATGTGGTGCTGTATTCTGGGATGGGAAATCTTGTATGAAGACCAGAGTTGGGGTTTTGAAGTTTTGTTTTCAGTGGTTGTGGTTGT
Organism: Cervus canadensis; assembly: GCF_019320065.1. Lineage (NCBI taxonomy): Eukaryota > Metazoa > Chordata > Mammalia > Artiodactyla > Cervidae > Cervus > Cervus canadensis. The sequence continues at coordinate 59,111,758 of NC_057400.1, forward strand.
GACGGACTGAGTTGGGAAGATTCTAAGTTCATTTCTGAACATTCTGAGTTTGAGTGATAAGATGAGGGACATTCATCACGAGTGGAATGCTGCTTGTCTAGCTCAGAGAAGCAGTCTGGACTGGAAATAAATATTTGAGAATTTTAGGTATATAGATTGCAAAAGGTATGGGTAAGTTCACTTGGGTAAACGTAAACTGAGAAGATAAAAAGGCGGGGGAAAGGTTTTAAGGAATGTCATCTTTAAATGACTGATTAAAGACCGCATCAGCAAATAAGAGAAGGACTTGCCTGAGAGATAGGAAGAAAACAAGAAACATATGAGTATGTTAAGGAAGTCTAAGGAAGATAGTATTTCAAAAATGCATAAAGGTCAAGTAACTTGAAGGTTTAATGTTTTGTGGATTTGGCCTCTCGGAGGTGACATTAGCAAAATTGCTTTTGGAGAGGAGTGGAAGTGAAGACACATTTTAAGTGGTGTAAGAAGTGAATGGGAAGGGCAGAATGGAGATGTCTGATGAGGCAGCTCTTTTAAGAAGCATGGTTAAGGAAGAGAGGAGAGGGACTGAGGCCAGTAGCTGTAGAGGAAAATGAAGGAAAGAGTTTTTGTGTTTTTTTTTTTTTTTAATTAAAAATTTTCCATTTTAAATGGAAAGGGCTTGACACTTTAAATGTTTATTTAGTAATCTAAAGAGATGTATAAAAGTAGAATGAACCAAGGGCACAGAGAGGAAGAAATCTCTTTGTGTTAGAGGCCTGAGCCTAAAAATACCAGGACAGTTTGGAGAAGAGGTGGGTTTGGGACTAGCAACTTGGATCCCATCTTAGGACTTGATCATAAACAAGAAGATGAGGGAGAGAGTGAGGAACACCAGGGTCTGATTTAAGAGAGAGCTTAGGATGGAAGGCCAAATTAAACCAGGGCTGGGACCCTGAGAACAGGAAGGCCTGGAACTGCAGGTGGTACACCCCCTGGGACGGGGAAGAAGCGCATAGAGCCTAAAGGAGGGCCAGAGGGAGGGGGAAGTCTGGAAGAAGCGTAGCACTGGGAGCTCAGACTAGAGCAGGGCAGTGGCCAGGACTCTCAGGAGATGGAGGAAGTGTTCAGGTGAAGTCTGAGGCCCAGCGGGGACCCATGGGATGAGGAAGGGTAGGACCAGAGGGGAGCTCAGACGTGAGAGTTTAGAGGTGGGTACATCTCAGGTTGGGACATGTCAGAGCTTAGGATAGGGGACCAAGTATGAGTCTCTCCTGTATGAGGCCGGCAGTTTTTCCACTAGGACTGGACTATGGATTCTGCAGTTTGGGCACTTTTCTCCAAGGGGAGATAGTTGGCATGTTGTTGTTCAGTTGCTAAGTCATGTCTGACTCTTTAAGACCCTATGGACTGCAGCGCGCTAGGCTTCCCTGTTCTTCACTATCTCCCAGAGTTTGCTCTGACTCATGCCCATTGAGTTGGTGTTGCCATCCAAACATCCTCTCCTCTGTCTCCCCTTTCTCCTCCTGCCTTCAGTCTTACCCAGCATCAGAGTCTTTTCCAGACTCCAGAGTCAGCTCAGATGGTCAGAGTATTGGAGCTTAAGCTTCAGCGTCAGTCCTTCCAATGACTATCCAGTGTTGATTTCCTTTGAGGTTGATTGGTTTGATCTCCTTGTTGTCCAAGGGACTCAAGAGTCTTCTCTCACACGACAGTTCAAAAGTATCAATTCTTCAGCATGTAAACTGTCCAAATTTATCACTTGTATATGTAGTAGTATATACACTACCCTTTTGGTGACGGTGACGGTTCTAGATTTGAGTCATCTGTCTTTCAGCTCTGGGTTCTTCCTGGGTCTGTTTTGTGTAGAAGTGCTTGTGCTTTTGTTTCATATGTTATTTACTTAAAAAGTGGTAAATAAAAAGAGGTTTTTTTTAAAAAATCTTGTTTAAATAATACTTATATCCAGGATACTCCTTTGGCCTGCCCCATCTTTCAGCTCCCAGCTAGAAATGGGGCTTTGATAGCTAGAGGATCGGGGACCTGGGCTGCCTTGCTAAAGAGCAGTTGACCCGTCGGACTGAGTCCTCCTGACTGCTGCCTGACTGCTGATTTTCTGGGTTATAGGAATCCCATCTTTCATGTTGACAACTGTCGTCTTCCAGCTTGCAGGCTCGGTTTGCTTTTTTCTCCATTTCCTTTCAACAGTACCTGTGCTTTCTGGTTTCTCTTTGCACCTAGAGGATCACCTGGTTGATTGTCTTGTTCATAATGAGGCTGCCACAGTAGATTTGCTTTGGTTTCACTCGTGCCTGTTGGACTCTCATTTGCTTTGCTCTTGGTACTGGTTGGTTATCTCCTCTAAAATGATTCTGAAATAACTAACAAAAAAGGTTATATTACACTAGTACTTTATGTCAGTAAAATCTAAAGAACACTGTTTGTTTTTAAAGATTCTGTCCCTCAAAGGACTATGATGTACATACATGATGTACATGTACATGTGATGTACATGCATATATAAACACACACACATAAGCACCCATGTTTACACATGTGGTTAATATTTTCACTTACACACTTATATATATTTGACCTATAGGAAGACATAGTGTTTACACTATGTATATAGTATACAGTATACTATATGTATATAGTATATAGTATAGTTTATACATAGTGTTTATACTATGTATCTTTTGGGGTTGGATGTGGGTATGTGTGTATACCTATATACACATGCACATGTTTCAGTGTGGATGATCCATTCATTATTAACTTTTGTGCTGAAGGGCCCAGGGGAGTGTAGATAGTTAAAACTGTGTGCCTGTCTTACATGCTGACAGCTGTGTTTTGTTTCACTTTTTTTATGTTTGTTCTTTTATTAGACCTTTTAATAATAAGGTTCTGAACAGCTTGAAGGAAGTCATTTTATGTGCAGGAGTTAAGGCTTTTTCATTCCGATATTCCCTTTTTGTTAGGATTTGTTAGGATTTTGTTAGGATTCTTCATCTTTGATTTTGATACAATGGTAATCAATTAATGGACATAGTGTAGTAATGCAGCATATATAATTTCCCCCCCCAGTATCTGGAGGATCTAGAAAAGCTCATGCCTCTTGTATAGGGGAGAATCATTTTCCAGATAGACGATTATCTGGGCTAGGAGCAGGAGATATCTGGGTTCTCTGGTCTCAGATTTTTTCGTTGTAAAATGAGGAGGTTGGAAATATTAAAACTGAAGTTTCTTTGTAGCTCTGAAATGTATGAGTATATGGGTTTGTGTGAAATTCTTAGTTGACAGACATTAAATCATTGGAACATGTTCAGCTGTTGCTCAAAATTTACTCCCCATAAATGTCACTCAGAAACATATTAACTTTTCATTAATCTCTTTTTCCTGTCTACAGTATATACTTTCAAACTTTGAAAATGCATTATGCAGTGGCCTTTTTAACTTCTTGTTTCAAGTTGTTGCTTTAGGAAGCACAGCATGGGTTTTATTTTCATTTTGCATTTTGAAGGAATCATAGTAATTACAGAACTTCTAGGAGTAGTGAGCTTCATTTACAATTATATCAGATTTTATTTTCATCTGAGGGTGCAGTGTACCAGGTTTTTTGTTTTTTTTTTTAAGTCTATTTACTGTTGGTGTTTTTTATTTGAAGATTGATATATTAGTTTCTTTGGGCTGCTGTAACAAAAATATCGCAAACTGGGTGACTTTACACACAGATTTATTGTCTAACGGAGACAATAGAGACTAGACGTTCTTGAGAACAAGATGTAGGCAAGACCATGCTCCCTCTGAAACCTGTAGGAGAGCTTCTTTCCTTGCCTAGCCTAGTCTCTGCTGTCTGCAGGCAATCCTTGGCATTCCTTGTCCTCCTTGTTTTTGTGGCTGCATCGTTTCAATTTCTGCCTCCATTATCACAGCTTTGAGTGTCTTTGTATCTCTTCTCTTCGCAAAACACTAGAAGCCATATGGAGTTAAGGGTCCATTATTCTCCACTATGACTTTGTCTTAACTAATTACTTCTGCAGTGACTATTTCTTTTTTTTTAGTACCATTTTTCTAGATTCCATGTATATGCATTAGAATATGATATTTATCTTTCTCTTTCTGACTTCGCTCTGCATAATAGATTCTACATTCATCCACCTCATTAGAACTGACTCGAAGTGTTCCTTTTTATGGCCGAGTAATATTCCATTTTGTATACGTACCAGAACGTCCCTGTCCATTCATCTGTCGATGGACATCTAGGTTGCTTCAATGTTCTAGCTATTGTAAATAGCACTGCAGTGAACAATGGGGTATATGAGTCTTTTTCAGATTTGGTTTCCTCAGGTTATATGCCTAGGAGTGGGATTCCTGGGCATATGGTGGTTTTATTCTTTAAAAAATCTCCATACCATCTTCCGTAGTGACTGTATCAATTTACATTCGTGGCTGTATCAATTTACATTCCCACCAGCAGTGCAAGAGCATTCCCTTTTCTCCACACCCTCTCCAGCATTTATTGTTTGTAGACTTTTTGATGATGCCCATTCTGATTGGTGTGAGGTGATATCTTATTGTAGTTTTGATTTCCTTTTCTCTAATAATGAGTGATATTGCACATCTTATCATTTGTATGTTTTCTTTGGAGAAATGTCTGTTTAGATCTTTTCCCCACTCTTTGACTGGATTGTTTGTTTTTCTGGTATTCCATTATATGAGCTGCGTGTACATTTTGGAGATTAATCCTTTGTCGGTTGTTTCATTTGCTGTTATTTTCTCCCACTCTGAGGGCTGTCTGTTTCTAGTTATGGTCACATTCTGTGGTACTGTAGGTTAGGACTTCAGCACACAGGGGATGGGGGCACAGTTCAACCCATAATAGTTGATAAGATTATGATTGTAAGTACTAATGTACTAAAACCAGATTATTGTTGTCTTGCTCCATATTTCATAAATCTTTCAACATTGCCACTACCACTTTTCCATCTGCTGAGCAAATGTTACTAAATTCCGTTTGGTTCTGGTATCTAAGAACAAATAAATGGCTTAACTGTAGATTCAGAGAAATGCTAAAACTAGTTTTCATATAAAGTTAACAGAAGGTGAATAGTTGGAAGTAAATAATGCACAAGAAAGCAATATTAGGTAGTCATAGGAAGTGGAAAGCTTTAAATTCATCTTAACATATCCTGGAATTCTTAACATGTTCATCTTAACATATCCAGGTATCCTTAACATATCAGGAATCCTTTGATGTGAGTATAAAATCTAGTGATACGGTTGTAGCTGACAGGGTAGATTACAATCCTAATTAAAATTTTAGAGTCAGAGAATGATAAAATGTGGAAAAGAAAAAGGGAATTTTATCCTTCTTGTTTCATAATATTTTATTTGGGAATGTTTCAGTATTTTAATGTATAAGCATTTGAAACTAATGAAAGGGTTATTGTATACTCTGTGTCAATAACTTTATAGACTTCTGTGCATAAAAAGCAGTAATTATTTCAGGAAAGGTGGCTTAATGGGTACAACAATATGGAGTAGATAATTGCTACAGCGTATATCACTCTGTGTACTTACACATATAATAACATAGTCGGAATTAAAAAACATGAGATTAGTTAAGATTGTGGTGTTTACTGGCAAATAGGATATTAATCCCAGTGGAGTGTTGTTCTCCCTCTTGAAATTATTTATTCATTTAAAGTACATTTTTCTGTCCTTATGGTTAATTATTCACATAATTGCAAACCCCAATCACCCCCTAGTTACACTTTTTTTTTTTTTAGATGTACTGTTTGTACTGTATCTATGGTCATGGAACCAAATAAAGTAATTCAGTAATGGTTTGTTTTAAATTTAATAGTGTTTGAGGCTATGGGTTTCTTCTTGTAGACTAATTATCTGCTTCTATTAGTTTATAATTTAATTTTTTCAAGGTTCATATGTAGGTTGGGAAATGTTTTTGGATTTTGTCTTTTTAACCTAAATGATTTTTAAGTATATCTGCAGGTTCAGAGTTACAGTCCTGAGAATCTATGACCTTGGTCTTACTTATGCGTGAAATCACTAGTTTTTCTCTTTTGATCAGTTCTTTTGTTAAGAGTAAAAGCTACCCTGTCTCACTCACCACTTTTGTAAAAAATAAAATAATAGTGTGTGTATCATTTTGGAAATTGTATAGCACAGTAAGATGTTGTTAATGATATTAGAACTTAAGTGAGAATATCCTGTGTGGTGTCCTGTGGTTAACGTTTGTTGTGGTGTAAATATACTGTAAATCTAGGAATTACGGACTGCTTTTTAAAAAAATGAATATTTAATAGTTGCATTATGGTTGTAAAATTTTAACCTTTTCATTAAGACTGTCTTTAAAATAAGACCTACGTTTACTAGTTCCATCCATTTCAGGAAGATTTATCAGATGGTTTGAAAAAGGAATTCAGTCCGTTTCCAGCATCTGCAGTGGTTCTATTCTTTAACATTGCCACAAACACTGAATTAGTGAATAGTGAACCACGGTTCCTAAAGGAAATGCAATGTTAGGTTCCTGTGAACCTCTGGTTACATTTTCATCAACAGATGAACGCATGACTTTGTATTTTTATTTAAAGATCACCTTATTTGTAGTGTTAATTCATTAGCTTTGAACCCGTGGCCAGTAGTCCTGCAACTCATGCCTGAAGCGAGCGTGTGTAACACATATATTTTCTTAGGTCATTTCAGAGCCTACTTGTATTTAGGGATAGACACTAGACAGACTTTGGTACTGTGTTTGGGGGCCATTTCAAACAGCAAGTGACCCCGGGAAAAGCGCAAAAAAATGGGAAAAATAGGTGCTAAATAGACCATGAAAAGAGCACTTGTTTACAGTGTGAGAGCTGAGACAGGAAGGCAGGGTGTTGTCTTGTTTTGTCTTAGATGAAACAATTTTTTTGATACTGCACATGCCTTGATTGCAGAAGCACAGCTAGTATTGATTTTGGGTAGTAGGTGAATTCAAATATAGAATCCATGAATAAATGAGAATCATCTGTCTTAATTGCTAAAATTAAGAAATTAAGATCATTTGTCTTAATTTCTAAAATTTGTTTGTGATAAATACTACATCCTCTATCTTTGTCTCCTGATTTCGCAAACAATATAGCCACAGAATATCCATTACCAGTGGTATTTGTAACAAATAATACAATGTTTTGCCTTTTCATGTGTTGCTAAATCTGCTACTCAGGGAGTCACACGGTGCTGTGTGGCATCAGAAAGATGACAGGACTTTGGCCCTGTGACTAGTGTGGGCATCCCTTACACTACTCGACTCAGCAATAGCTAAACCAACTCCACTCCGACAACCTCTGGGTAATTGTGGGCCTAGAAATCAGAGACATCCATTGTAGCAAAGGGATTAAGAGCATGGACTCTCTCGTGGTAAGACCAGTTACTAGATGTGTGACTTTAGTTAAGTTTTTGTGTCTCAGTTTCTTTTTTAAACTGAAAATAATAATACAATCATGATTTAGGTGTGAGAATTAAACCAGTACATATTGTTGTTGTTTAGTCTCTACGTTGTGTTCAACCCTTCTGCGACCCCATGGACTGTAGCCCGCCAGGCTCCTTCGTCCATGGGATTTCCCAGGCAAGAATAGTGGGGTGGCTTGCCATTTGCCTCTCCAGGGGATCTTTCTGACCCAAGGATCAAACCCGCATCTCCTGCACTGGCAGGCGGATTCTTTACTGCCACCAGGGAAGCCCCGAACTAACGCATAGAACATACTTAAAGACAGTGCCCATCACCTAAGTTACTGCTCGGTAATGTTCACCGTCATCACATTATGACGACTATTATCATCCTTAATTTAAGGATGCCCTCTTCATCCCTTGCTGCCCCTCACTGTCATGAGTGATACAGAGCAATTGAAAATCCTGTCCCTTCTAGATAATTTGTCACACTTGTAACCTCTCCAGCACTCCTGTTTATCATCCATCTGATCAGTCACTCCCTCCCCTTCTACCCTCTTGTTGTAGGAGGTTCGGAAGGGGAAGCGAGAAAGATGTATGTTCAGTCCTCCATTATGAGCCAGAAGTTGATGTGGGGACTTTAGCAATGAGTCACCAAAGGATTATTTTAAATATATATATTTATTAATATGTTCATCTTTCTTCTCCCAAGGTCTTTTGACTGACTTGTTCTTAGAAAATGGTTGACAGTGTATAAAAGATTGACTCTTAAAGTGAATAAATAATGGCTGATGTTAAGAGTTGATGAGGGAGGGGTGAGGGACTGCATCCTTCTATCCTCCCATCCTGCAGTCATTCAGCTTATATGAAAAATAATGCAGAGAAGTTTTCAATAAGGAAGGAACATTTAATGAAGTATTTTAAAAACTTGAGTTTCAGTCATGAAATGAACAGGGAATAATGAAATTAGGTAAAGCTCCAATAAGATAGAATTATAAAACTATAAATTATACTTTGATTTTTTTCCCTCAGTTTATTTTCAGGCTTCACATCATATATACACACACAATATTATTGTGTATAAAATATTATAAAGTTGTAATTGTGATATGCTACTGTGGAGATATGAGTCAGTGTTATGTCCAATTTTTCTCAGCATTTTGTTATGAAAATGTTTAAATGTACAGCAAAGCTAAAAATTCTGTAGTAACTTCTTATATGCACACCGCCTAAAGTTGTCTATTTATTTTTACTTAGGGTAATTTGCTTAAATTGTACTAAGTCAGATGGAGTAATTTCAAAAGTATGTCTTTCTGATGTGTTATCATATTATTTTATATCAGCTTCACTAGAAAAAGCAGAAAAATAGCAAAATAATTCTCGCAATTCCATTCACAGCATAGCCAATTTTTAAAAATTGCTAATAAAAATTTTTATTAGAGTCCAGCATAATCATTTTTTGTGGCTTTAGTCACACGTGGATGGGTTCTGGGACCAAAGTTGAAAGTATTCAGAGAGTTAAAAAATCAAGTAATTTTTAGAATCAACAGTATTTTGAGGTGCAGTTTTGGCTTTTGGGTGGGTCTCAGGCATTAGTCTATAGCGATCAGACCACTTTGCTCAACATGCTAAACACTCCCCGAAGTAAATATGAGAGTTAGACCATCAAGAAGGCTGAGACCCAACGACTGATGCTTTTGAACTGTGGTGTTGGAGAAGACTGTTGAGAGTCCCTTGGACTGCAAGGAGATCCAACCAGTCCATCCTAAAGGAGATCAGTCCTGAATATTCATTGGAAGGACTGATGATGAAGCTGAAGCTCCAATACTTTGGCCACCTGATAGGAAGAGCTGACTTGTTGGAAAAGACTCTTATGCTAGGAAAGACTGAAGGCAGAAAGAGATGACAAAGGGTGAGATGGTTGGATGGCATCACTGACTCAATGGACATGAGTTTGAGCAAGCTGTGGGAGATGGTGAAGGACAGGAAGGCCTGGCGTGCTGCAGTCCACGGGGTCTCAAAGAGCCGAATGTGGTTGAGTGACTACATAGCAACTCCTAAGTAGACCAGAAACCTTACTCTTAATAGTATATAAAATAGTGTCGTAAGTTTACTTTTTGAAAATATTTTCATTTTTGTTAGTATTTTATTTATAAATAACTACAATTTGTATGGTATCATTGTGTTGATCTGCGTTACCAAGGATGTTCCCAATTTTTGCCCCTGATAGTTGATGTTAAATTGTGTTCAGCCTTGTTGGGCAAGATAACTTCAATAGATTCCTTCAGTATTTATTGTGAAAACAGATATAATTGCCTGGAATGTATACATTTAAAGATTATTTAAGTTATCTAAGAGGTACCATTAATCGTAGTTGTTAAATGCCACTAATCACTTTTTTCTGGTTTTAAGTGACTGACATGCTATGTTACTGAACTTGTCTCAGAAATGATAGAAATATAGGGTCATTATATTAAATTAATTCTGGATTTGAATCGTATTATTGTCTGTTATAATCTTCCAGAGTCACATCTACATACAGAGTCACACCTACTAAGTTATCAGTAAACGATTACTTTAGTGGCAGTCTGTTAGACTTAATAATAAAGAGAAAAAAAAGAAATATCAAGTTTACAATTTGTCTTCTGTAAATAACTCTAAAGTCAGTGTACAGCTCTTCTTTATTTTTAAAACTCTAATAAGATATTTTCAATAGAGCGGGAAATGGATTAACGAAAGTTGTAATTAAACTTGTAATCAAATTTTATGTAAAGTGTATAAAAATTATTGTTAATATTCAAAGCTGTTAAAATTTGAATAATACCAGGAAGTCATTTTATTTTATGTAGAGGATCAACCGAGTAGTTAATAAAATTATAGAACTGCAAGAGACTTTTGCCATAGGATCAAGTGTGTTGGTATAATCAATAGTTTTAATTAAAACGGCAGAAAAACTGAAATAGCAAACTCAAATTCTTTGTGAGATTTAGTCAAAAATTGTGAGTAATAATTTGAGGCTAATACGTTAGACGTTTTCATAGAAGCAGAAAGACAAGTTTTTAAGGATAGCAAATGTAGATAGTATACTCTGTAGATTGTTTTGGCAATCTCTTATAAACTGATTTTATTTAAGACGACATAGAATAAACCAAAGTAACTTCTTCAGTTAAGTTCTGTGAAAAGACACCTGTGGGCTCTCATCGGGAATTTTTGTTTCTGGTACTTTCTCTGTGTTGTTTGTCTGAAGATAAGAAAGAGGCACTATGTGGTATTTTCTGTGAGGTGGATATTGGATCTTTCAACCATTGTTTGATAATCCTGGGGAAATGCCCTCCAAAAGTTGAGAAAAGAGAAAGAAATGGGGGTAAAGCTGCATATCAAAGGGGTAAAGGGGGATAGATTTGTGTTTAGTAAGCCATTAATGTAAATGTTTGTGTATGAAATTTGTTTCATCATCACTTCAGGTAGATAACATTACCTTGACTGGACTGCCTATATCTTCTTTTGTGTTGATCAGTCTGGTTATGTTTAATTAAATCTTTGGCAGTACTAGGATTGGACCTGTTGTATCTATCAATAAACTGTCACTGAACTTGTGTTTGATATTGATTGAAATTCATGTCCAACTTGAGTCTGTTGACCATGTAACATTTTGTATAATTTCTGTGGTTATTATAAACATAAACTTGATAACTAGTTACCTAGGAAATTGTGTTTTAAATGTTTTCATTTGGGTTTTACTAACCAGTCAGAGGGACTTCCCAGGTGGAACTAGTGGTAAAGAACCCGCCTGCCAATGCAGGAGACACAGGAGACACAGGAGTCTCGGATTCCATCCCTGGGCTGGTAAGATCCCCTGGAAGAGGGCTTGGCAACCTACTTCAGTATTCTTGCTCAGACAAGACCATGGGCAGAGGAGCCTAGTGGGCTAGAGTCCATAGAGTCACAAAGAGTCAGATACGACTGGAGCAACTTAGCACACATGCACACAACCAGTCAGAAATCTCTCATTGATGAAATCTTTCATTGTTTTTATTAAAACTTTATTCAGAATTTCTTAGGTAATCTGTACTCCTTTAAATGTTAACTGCAAACTTTGAAATTAAAGATCATTTTTTTTTTTTTTGTCTTTCTCAGCCTCATCAGGGCCTGATTTTTTTTTTTTTTTTTTTTTGTCCTCCACATATTCTTCTGATTCTATTTGTATATTTTCTGCCGCTAGCCTGGGTTTTCTGTACTACCATTTGAGTATGTGAAATCAAGCCATGGATGTCTACATGTATCCCCGAATCGCCCTATCCCCCCTCCCTCCTCCCTCTCCACCCGATTCCTCTGGTGCTTGAGACAAGTGCTCCGGCCTGGTGCACTGGGAAGACCCAGATCATATATTTTTATGTCATATTAATTTCAAATTTATAGCAAATATACATGTGTGTATATTTACATATGTGCATGCATATACAAATTAAATCTTAGTATATAAGATGGACTGCAACAAAAAGTGTAGGCAAGTTTTATAGTAACAGTATCTTGCTTTTTGCTTCTCTGGTTAAGATGTTAGTATATGCTTCATGGCTAGCCAAACCTCTTACTTGAAATGATAGTCATGGTTAACCATGATTTAAAATACCAAATAAATTTGAAAATAGAACTATTCGACCCATTAAATGAAAAGATCTTACCAGGAATTCCTAGATGTAAAACCATTTAATTCTGAGATTTGACTTTTATGGGTAGACTTAAAAAGTTTTGTCATTGAAACATTATGTAGGGCACACTTTTTTTTGAGGTCTGGGAGGGGGAAGTGTTATATAATTATGAGATGAAAGGCAAGTTTTAGCATATTGTATGTTTTAAAGGCTTTCAGAGTGACTTAAAAGCCCCGATTCTCTCCTAGTATCCCTTTTTAAATAAATTATTGCAGCTGAATATACTTCAGCTAGGTTTTGGTTGCAGTTTCCTTCTCTAACATTGCTGTAGCTCTGCTTTCCTGGTCATCTGTTTCTGCAGAAAAAGTGTACTCTTCTATTTTGCTTGTTTAAGGATGCTGTAATTGAGTATTCATACACATAATACATGGGAAAAAGTTTCCCCTTACTCTGAGATTTTAAAAAATTACTCCCTTACTGCCTTAAAAATACAGGTTCTCTGTATATTCCTAAAAACAGTAAGAGTGCTCAGTCACTTCAGTCATGTCCGGCTCTTTGCAACCCTGTCCACTGTAGCCTGTCAGGCTCCTCTGTCTGTGGGATTCTCCAGGCAAGAATACAGCCATTCCCTTCTCCAGGGAGTCTTCCCCATCCAGGGATCAAACGCAGGTCTCCTGCATTACAGGCAGATTCTCTACCGCTGAGCCATATCTTTTGCTTATTTTTGAGCATTATATTTTCTTCCTGTTCAGCCACTTAAGTCGTTTCTAACCCTTTGTGACCCATGGATTGCAGCACACCAAGCTTTCTTGTCCTTCACTGTCTCCCAGAGTTTGCTCACATTCACATCCATTGAGTCCGTGAGGAGATCCAACCATCTGAACCTCTGCTGCCTCATTTTGGTTATGTACTTGGTGCCACAATGTGATTCAGTTCAGTTCAGTCGCTCGGTTGTTCCGACTCTTTGCGACCCCATGGACTGCAGCACGCTAGGCCTCCCTGTCCGTCACCAACTCCCGGAGTTTACTCAAACTCATGTCCATTGAGTCAGTGATGCCATCCACCCATCTCATCCTCTGTCGTCCCCTTCTCCTCCCACCTTCTATCTTTCCCAGCATCAGAGTCTTTTCAAACAAGTCAGCTCTTTGCATCAGGTGGCCAAAGTATTGGAGTTTCAGCTTCAACATCAATCCTTCCAATAAACACTCAGGACTGATCTCTTTAAGGATGGACTGGTTGGATCTCCTTACAGTCCAAGGGACACTCAAGAGTCTTCTCCAACACCACAGTTCAAAAGCATCAATTCTTCGGTGCTCAGCTTTCTTTATAGTCCCAACTCTCACATCCATACATGACTATTGCAAAAACAATAGCCTTGACTAGACGGACCTTTGTTGGCAAAGTAATGTTTCTGCTTTTTAATATGCTGTCTAGGTTGGTCATAACGTTCCTTCCAAGCAGTAAATGTGTTTTAATTTCATGGCTGCAGTCACAATCTGCAGTGATTTTGGAGCCCAAAAAATAAAGTCAGCCACTGTTTCCACTGTTTCCCCATCTATTTGCCATCAAGTGATGGGACCGGATGCCATGATCTTAGTTTTCTGAATGTTGAGCTTTAAGCCAACTTTTTCACTCTCCTCTTTCACTTTCGTCAAGAGGCTCTTTAGTTCTTCTTCACTTTCTGCCATAAAGGTGGTGTCATCTGCATATCTGAGGTTATTGATATTTCTCCCAGCAATCTTGATTCCAGCTTTGTGCTTCTTCCAGCCCAGCATTTCTTGTGATGTACTCTGCATATGAGTTAAATAAGCAGGGTGACAATATGCAGCCTTGACGTACTCCTTTTCCTATTTGGAACCTGTTGTTCCATGTCCATTTCTAACTGTTGCTGCCTGATCATGAGGCAGGTCAGGTGGTCTGGTATTCCCATCTCTTTAAGAATTTTTCAGTTTCTTGTGATCCACACAGTCAAAGGCTTTGGCATATCAGTAAGCAGAAATAGAGTTTTCTGGACTCTCTTGCTTTTTCTTCAGTGATCCAGTGGATGTAGAATTTATCTCCTGTGTTCCTCTGCCTTTCTAAACCAGCTGAATATTCTGGTAGTTGCACTGGTCATACTGTGAAATCCTGGCTTGGGAATCTTTGATAATTACTTTACTAGGCGTAGTGAGATGGTGCAATTGGTGTGTTAGCTTCTTAGGGCATTCTTATGGCATTGCCTTCTCTTTGGGAGATGAAACTGACACTACTTTCCAGTCTGTTGACACTCTGATGTTTTCAATTTTGCTGGCATATTGAGTGCAGCACTTTCACAGCATCATCTTTCAGGATTTGAAATAGCTCAACTGGAATTCCATCACCTCCACTAGCTTTGTTCATAGTGATGCTTTCTAAGGCTCACTTGACTTCACATTCCAGGACGTCTGGCTCTAGGTGAGTGATCACACCATCATGATTATCTGGGTCATGAAGATCTTTTTGTACAGTTCTCTGTGTATTCTTGCCACCTCTTCTTAATATCTTCTGTTTCTGTTAGGTCCATACCATTTCTGTCGTATATTGAGCCCATCTTTGCATGAAATGTTCCCTTGGTCTCTGATTTTCTTGAAGAGATCTCTAGTCTTTCCCATTCTATTGTTTTCCTCTATTTCTTTGCACTGAACACTGTGTACTGAGGAAGGCTTTCTTAACTCTCCCTGCTATTCTTTGGAACTCTCCATTCAAATGGGAATATCTTTTCTTTTCTGCTTTGCTTTTCGCTTTTCTTCTTTTTATGGCTATTAGTAAGGCCTCCTCGGACAGCCATTTTGCTTTTTTACATTTCTTTTTCTTGGGGATGGTCTTGATTCCTGTCTCCTGTACAATGTCATGAACCTCTGTCCATAGTTCATCAGGTACTCTGTCTATCAGATCTAGTCCCTTAAATCTATTTCTCACTTCCACTTTATATCCTAAGGGATTTGATTTAGGTCATACCTGAATGGTCTAGTGGTTTTCCCTGCTTTCTTCAATTTAAGTCCGATTAGACTTCTACAATGTTCTGTTTCTGTTTTGTTGATATTTTGAAAAAAAATTTTACTGTGATATAATTGAAGATTAACATACTAGTTTTGGGTGTATAACAGTGATTTGATTTATGTTTTTATATATATATTATGAAATGATCACTACAATAAGTCTAGTTAACATCTGTAACTACACATACTTAAAATTTTTTTCTCCTGATGATAACTCTTTAAGATTCACTGTCTCAGCAACTTTTAAATATAAAATACAGTATGACTATAGTCAACATGCTATGCATTAAATGTAACTGAAAGTTTGAATTTATTGACCACTTTCAACCATTTAGCCCAGTCTCCATCCCTTCTGCCTCCAGCAACAACCAATCTGTTCTCTGTATCTTTTTTTTTTTTTAAATTTTACCTGTGAGATCATTCAGTGTTTGTCGTTCTGTGTCTGACTTACTTCGCTTGCCACCTTCAAGTTCCCTCCATTGCAAGATTGCATTCTTGTCTATGGCTGAGTAGTAGTCCATTATATTTATATGCCATGTTTCTTTGTCTGCTTACCCATCAGTGGACATTTAGGGTGCTTCCATATCTTGGTTACTATAAATAATGCTGCAGTGTACATGGTGGTGCATATATCTTGCTGAGTTAGTATTTTCACTTCCTTCATATAAATATCCGGGAGTGGAAATGCTGGATCACATGGTAGTTCTATTTTTAAATTTTTGAGGGACTGCCATACTGGTTTCTGTAGTTGCTGCCCCAATTTGCTTTGCCTTCAGTGGTGCCTAAGTCTTCCTCTTTCTTTATGTCCATGCCAACAATTGTTACCCCTTGTCTTATTGACAGTAGACGTTCTGGCAGGTGTGTGGTGATAGCTTATTGTGGTTTTGAATTGCGTTTCTCTGATGATTGGTGTGCACTTTTTCATGTATCTGTTTGCCACGTATATGACTTCTTTGGGAAAATGTTTACTTAGATGCTTTGCCCATATTTAAATCATGTTTATTTTGGCTATTGAATCATATGTGTTCTAAAATATATTTTGGATAGGAACCTTTGTCAGAAATGTGATTGGAGAATATTTATCCCATTCTGTAGGTTGCCTTTTTGTTTTGCTGATGGTTCTTTGTGCAGAACTCCCTGTCGGTTTGATGTAGTCCTACTTGTTTCCTTTTGCTTTTGATGTAAATCCACTTGTTTGTTTTTGCCTTTGGTGATCCACGTCAAGGAAGCTTCTTGCCTATATTTTCTTCTGGGCTTTTTATGGTTCAAGGTCTTCTGTTAAGTCTTTAATCCATTTTGAGTTGATTTTTGTATTTAGTGTAAGATAGTGGTCCAGTTGCATTCTTTCGCATGGAACTGTCCAGTTTCCCATCACCATTTTGAACAGACTGTCCTTTCCCCATGACTCCTGTGTTGCATGTTAAATGACCATATACATATGGGCTTATTTCTGGCTCCCTGTTCTGATCCATTTATTTTATGTGTCTGTGTTTTTATGACATTGCCATCCTGGTTTAACTACTGTAGTTTAGTAATAAAGTTTGAAATCAGGAAGTGTGATGACTCCAGCTTTCTTTTTCTTTCTCAAGAGTGTTTTGGCTATTCAGGGTCTTTTGTGGTTACATAACAAATCTTAGGATTGTTCTGTTTCTGTGAAAAATGTCACTGGAATTTTGAAAGGAATTGTGTGGAATCTTTACATTGCTTTGGACTATATGGGCTTTTAAACTATTAATTTTCCATCTGTGAGCACAGAATACCTTTCTGTTTATTTCTTCAATTGACTTCATTAGTGTTATAGATTTCATTGTACAAGTCTTCACCTCCTTAGATAATTGTTAGGTATTTTATGCTTTTTGGTGCAATTTTAAATTGAATTTTTAAAAATGTCCTTTTCCTGATAATATATAGAAATGAAACTTTTCTATTAGCCATTATTTCTTCAAAAAAGTTTTCTGTCCCTTTGTCTCTCTCTCCCTTCTGGACCCCTGTGATATTTATATCTCCTCTTGATTATCTTTGATTATCTCCTGTAAGTCCCATAAGCTACTCTCACTCTTTTATATTCTCACTCTTTTGTATTCTTTTTTTTTTCTTTCTGCTGCTCTGATTGGATGGGTTTCACTGCTTCCTTTTGAGGTTACTCATCCTCCTCCTTCATTTACTCTGTTGTTGAAACCCATCTATTGTATTTTTCAGTTCAGTTGTATTCTTCAGCTCTGTGATTTCTGGTCACAAACCTCAGAATCTTCCAAGCCAGGCTTCAACAGTACATGAACCAAGAACTTTCAGATGTACAGACTGGATTTAGAAAAGGCAGAGGAACCAGAGGTCAAATTGTGAACATCTGTTGGATCATTGAAAAAGCAAGAGAATTCCATAAAAACATCTGCTTCTGCTTCATTGACTACGCTAAAGCCTTTTACTGTGTGGATCACATTGAACTGTGGAAAATTCTTAAAGAGATGGGAATACCAGACCACCTGATCTGCCTCCTGTGAAACCTGTGTGCAGGGCAAGAAGCAACAGTTAGAACTGA